>NC_081777.1:23028841-23328841 GCF_963082965.1 Carassius carassius
TGTACTGCAGTGATGTCACAGGACGCACTGTCTGTCAGGGGCCCGGAATCCTGGAGGACACACACTTTTGCTGCCCACGGCCCATATGGAGTAGTTGGCGCCCATCAGCGTCCGAGCAGCCGGACTCATTCCCAGGGCAGAAGGTAAGGGGCAGGGGGTTGGGAAGGCAAGGACAGCTGACAGCCTGCTCCCCATCTCCCCTCTGGCGACCCCCAGGTGAGGAAGAGAAATGGAACAAATTCTGGACCCTGACCACTCACTCACCTCTAGAGACCACAGAGTGCTGTGCAGATGGGTGCAGTGCTAACATTACGACAGGGGAGGCTGGAGAAAGGACATAAGGAAATGATGGGCAGAAGAATGAGCAGATCGCTGACACCAATGTGATACCACATTTTCACTAGGGCTAGGAAAAACTGAGTGCAAAAATCACATTCATTTGAACAATCTTCATATCAATTCTTAAAACCTCCCATTTTTTTTGACTGAGATGCCCAATCCAGGGTCTGTGTAGCTATGTGTTCTCGGATTTGGGCCACCATTCCATATCATAATTTATAAATAATATAATTGGATTTACAGTAATACTTTTGGCCCACTGCCTTCAATCAAGTTTATGTTTTTGTAGCAAGAAGTTAGGAAATTTCTGCTCTATGCACTCTACGCAGAAAGATCATTTGAATCATGTGTTACTTAAAATAGAGTTACTGTTAAAGATCAACTGGATTAATAAAATAAAATGAATCGCAATTGAATCTAAATAAGTTCAATAACTGAATGATAATACAAAAACATTAACCTGAATCGTATCAAGAACTATGCTGATACCAGGTCATAACCCCCCCCAAAATTTGCATCAAGGATGCAAAGAATCCCCAAAGGGGGCACTCAAGTGTACCCTTATGAAACCAAAAATGACAAATTGTACACATTGAGTACATCATCTGGGACAGGGAAAAATATATATGTGACGAGTGGGGCGGGGCCGAGGGACATGGGAGCGAGGCCGGGGGAGTGATTGGAGATGAACTACACCTGTTCGTCCCACCGGTCTCGAGGCCCATGGAGGAGATGGAAGGATATAAAACTGGAGCGACGACAGTGGAGGGGGAGAGAGGACCAGGCCTGGGCTTTTAGTTGTGTTTTGGTTTTTATTTTATGCGCACCAGTCGTCCGTGAGGGGCTGGTGCGCTGTTTTGTGTTTATTTTGTTATTAAAATGTTGTTTGATTGTCCGCCGGTTCCCGCCTCCTTCTTCCGGATGACTATGAAGGTTTAATTCATTACAGTGGTGCCGAAACCCGGGAGAAGGAGGGACGCGCTGCTGAAGATCCTTCGCCGCTGTGGTGAATCCGCGGTGCCAACGAGCTGGCGAGGGGTGTGCCGCCATGGACCTCGAGACCGGTGGGACGAACAGGTGTAGTTCATCTCCAATCACTCCCCCGGCCTCGCTCCCATGTCCCTCGGCCCCGCCCCACTCGTCACAATATATATTTTTGGTTTTGTGACATTGTTTAACATCTGCAACAGATGCTGTGAATTACTTCAGAAAACAATTCCAGACCGCAGACTGACTGTTTCACATCTACAATGGAAATTTATGCCACAGAATACTTCCCCATAAAGAATTCTACTGTAAGTAAAACTCAGTTAGCAATTTTTTGTCTTTATTAATTGGAGGAGCAAAATTATTTTCAGTGGTAATTGAGAGCATGCCACAGATGTTGCTGATAAAGCTTACCTTTTATTTAACCCTGGACACTCCTTTAAACACTAACCAGACACAGATGAAATCACTTCTAAAGCCTTTCTACAGAAGATAAAGTTGCTGTAAACCCAATTAAAAGCCTTCAGCCATTAATAATGTTTAGATGCAGAAAAGCCAATGGCATTTTAGCGAGGATGATTTACACGCTAAGCATTTTTAAGGTGCAAAGGTGAAACGTAAGTACTCTGTGTGTCTGACGGAGAGAGGGTAGGTGAGATGAAGGAGACATAAAGACTGAGGGAGAGGTTGCGTGACGACAGGGGCACTGGCAGTGGTTAAGCTCCGTTTGACTCTTGTGTTGCTCAGTCTGCGCGAGCGGCGGGGGCCCGCACAGTTAAACAGCTGCAGATTAATTACATGTGAAGTGTACCAAAACAAGCCTCTTTACAACTCCAGCATCAGAGATGAGACGTTTGGCTTCTGCCGCTCTCTTTTCTCTCTTTTGCGGTTTTCCTTCAAAGCTTGGCTCCCTTTGCTATAACTTGCTACGTTCGGATAAGCATAGAGTGATGATGTCACTGAGTGTATGAGAAAGAAAGTTTGTTCTATCTAGCTTGCCATTTTAGAAATGATTAACATTTCCTGAATTTCTTACAACAACAAGAGTAGCTGTGGAAATTGTGGAAACTTTGAGTTATGAACTCATATTACACATTCATCCACAAACGGCTCACTCGCCCACTCATTCATTAGATCATGAATACAACATACATAGTTAAAAAGTTAAAAGAATTCTATTATGCTCATCATAGATGCAATTATTTAATCAAAACAACAGTAATACAGCAATATTCTGAAGAATCATTACAATTTAAAATAACTACTTTCTATTTTAATATCTTATTAAATGTTAGCCTCACAGGATCTTTCAAAAATCATTCTGATATGCTGATTTGGTGCTTATAGAAATATTTCTAATTATTATCAATTGTTCTTTGAATAATATAAAGTTTAAAAGAACAGCATTTATTTGAAACAAAGTGTATTAAAAGTCTTAATTTTTTTTTTTTTTTAAGAATCAATGGTAGTGTAGTTAATTATATAATAAAAAATTTTTTTAAAAAGAGTGGGAAAAATGCACATTAAGATGCAGTTCCAGATAAATACACACCATGTATCAAATGATAAAAATAAAAAAAACTATTTGAAAACAAATTCCATAAAATTATTTTTTTAATCTTTTTTTAAAGCACATACGGATATGGTTTGGTTATTATTTATTTCATTGTTCAGACTACAAAAAAAACTAAACGAGTCGATTTTAGTCAAATACACCATAAAACCCTGAAAAACGTTTTGGCGACAGCACTCATTTGTTGTCTCTCTTGATCACTCTTTTTGTCTTCTGTCTGGTACTGTAGTTGTGTATGTCACAAGTTTTACTGGTTAAGAGTGTACAGTGAGTGCAGTTCCCACTGTGTACTGAGTCAATGGGAAGCAGCTGCCTGCCTAGCCATGCAGGAAAGCGGAGCTAAATAAGCACTTTGATCCCTTCTAGAGAACCCCACACATACGTTACCTCACATAACCTGGAAAATGACCCTCCATTGCTGAGATTTGCATTTGTGTGTGTTTGAATGTGTTTTGTGAGTGAGAGCGAGCAAGCGAGCGAGCGAGATAGCATGTGCAAAACAGATGGGAGAGAGGAGAGAGAGAAGGTGAATGTGTTTCAATGTGTCCCTGTTCGTTTCTCCCATCACTTACTGTACCCGTCTGTCTATGACTTTTTCTCTATGATCTGTGCTTGGAGGCAGAGAGGACTCTAAGCAGATCACACACTGTATTCTGCTTCTTGGCTCTATATGATCAAATTGATTCCGAAGAAAAAAAAAGGTTTAGGTTAAAGCTCACCTGCTCCCTCTGTTAACAAAGAGACCCTTGCAATTTCATCAGAACATACAACATACAGACTACAAGCATGGGGCACTAATGTAAGTCCTAGTCCACCGTGAGACAATAAAAAAATTAAATGTAATTATGCATACATACATGGAACTGTGTGTGTGTGTGTGTGTGTAAATGCCATGAATCCAAAATATTTTAATATACAGTGTGTGTGTGTGTGTGTGTGTGTGTGTGTATATATATATATATAATTTTATTTTTTGCATTGACACTACAGGGGCCAGGAGGGCACCAGAGGAAAAAATAAATAAATAAATAAATAAATAATATAAATATATTATTATTATTATGATTATTATTTTTTGTATTGACACTACAGGGGCCATCGGGCACCAGAAGGGAATAAATAAATAAATATTTTATATACATATAAAATTATTATTATTATTTCTACATGATAGTTTAGGAATAAATAATAATAATACAACAACAACAACAACATTTAAATATATATATATATATATATATATATATATATATATATACACTGTATGTGTTTTCTATTTAGATTTTTACATGTAAAAAAATAACTAAAAAATTTTAATATTTAAACATATATGTGTTTATTTAAAAATGTATGCCAATCAATTTCTAATTGGCTCAAAAATCTTCTGTCCTCTGAATTTACAAAATACTATGTGCCACATATCATGAACTACCTTAAAAATTGTGGTCTAGTCAACATGCTTGATACAAACTAGATCTGGTAATAATTACTCATTATGTCACAATATGTCTCAAAGCCCGCCCCCCCAAACCTCTGGCAGGTCCTGTCACTGACAGTGTGTGGTACTGTATATGCAGAGGATCTGCAGTCTACAGTGTCTGTCTCTGACCACCCCTCTTTTCCCTGAACTCAATCAGCCAAACCTCTTTGTTAAAAATAGTCAATGTGCCCGCAGGCTCCTGAGCAACAGGAGGAGGCTAATGGAGAATGCTTCATGCTAACTACAATATGAGCACACCCTGCCATCCACATCACAAAACTTAGCATTACTTATGCTAAATATGACTGAACAATTAACTGTTAGCACACTGCCCAAATTCAGTGTAAAAATCGGCGTGATGGGAATGGCCATCGCACTTAGCTTAGCATATAACTGTCTCTGGGGAATGACAGGCTAAGCACATTATTTTCTGATGAGTGTTTAATCCACATCAAGCCCTCAAACAAATGCTCCCAGCTGACAAGTTGACACTACAGTAATTCACTAACAGTACACCTGCACAAGCCCGCAGTGCAGGAGATGACCACTGGAGCAGTGTAGGGCACTATAGAGCTGGGGCTAAATCAGACAATCCAATGTTTTTTTTCAATTCATAAACCAAAAGAGCACCGTTGAATAAATTGAAAAAGAAAAGGATGAAAAGGAATGCAGGCTGGATTAGAATCAGTTACCTCATAAACCATCTGTAAAGGATTACACTGTATGTGATTTGTGCCGAGCAGTGTTTCCTCAACTCTGATCCTGGAGTACCGTAATGATGAGATGAATCAGGTGTATTTGATTAGAAATAGACAAAATGTGCAGTGCTGGAAGCAATCCAGAACCAGGGTTGGGAAACAATGCCATGCGAATCGCCCCCTACAGTCAGATGAGGGGAGAACAGGTAAAGATATTTTATAGCTATTTTATAGAGCTATTTTATAGAGCTATACTGTATGTCTTCTTGCGACTTTTTAAAAATGATAAACCTATTGCTTTAAACTGAATACACACAAGTGTGTGTGTGTGTGTGTGTGTGTGTGTGTGTGTTTGATATATTTTATATATCTGTATCTATACACATTCTGAAATGAAAAAGTTTAGGTGCAGTATAATTTATTTTATTTTGAAAGTAAGAAATTAATAGTTTTATTCAGCAAGAAAGAATTTAATCAAAGGTCAGGACAGTAGAGAGTTTTACATACTCACAAAAAATGTCTATTGCTGTTCTTTTGAACCTTAAACTGTTCAATCGTAATAATATTTCACAGTATTACTGTTTTTACTGTATTTTTCATCAATCAAATGCAGCCATGGTGAGCATAAAAGACTTATTTTGAAAACATGTAAAACCTTTGAGCAGTAGTGTACAGGAGTGCAGCAAGCTGATTCAGTGAAGGATTCATCTGGCTGATTCAAACTGATTTTGTGAATGATTTATTAAAAGAACTGGCTCATACATGTCATTCATTCTTGAATCCAAGTAAACTAGCAGCGCTGCTTGTTTTTAAGTGCAGCACGCACAGACAATACAAATACAATAGAAAGGCCAGTTTTTGAACTTTATCTCATCACACTTAATTCAGACAGCAGGCTGACACAATAAGAGCTAATGCATGTAGGGTTGGGTATCGTTTGAATTTGAACGATTCCGATTCTGATTTCGATTCCTTGTTTCGATTCCAGTTCCTAACGATTCTCGATTCCGATTCTTTTAAGAGGCAGGGTCAAAAAAAGTTTAGGATATTTTAAATGATCTAGCTAACCAACGGTCTTTCTGAAGAAAATAGTCTGACCTTTTTCATCAATTTTAATTCTATGAACTTTTTACTTTTTTCTTTTAACTTTTTTACTTATTTAGAGAGACGACAGACTGAAATCACCGGAGCGTCGCGCGCTTCCGTGTGTGTGATGAATGACGACGCGCTTCTGCGCCATTCATTAACACAGACATGCAGAACATGCAAGATTCATGTTAAAATAGACTGTTCCGGCTTAATATTTACAGATACTAGTCCATATCGCTATTTGATGTAAGTGCAATGACCAACTTCTGATTAATTCATTCAAAATTTGGCAAATTATCTGACATTCCGCGTTAAACTGTAAATTCCATTTTTATGACTGGATTCCGCGATTCTGTCCGCATTTTCTGCATCGCGGAAATCATAGGGTCTTACGATAAGAAACAAATTGTAAAACCCAGTATAGATTAGCAGCAGGTACAGTATAAAATCAGAAACAGTTCTTGTTTAGGAAAATTATCATATCTGCCTTCTCAGGCAGGATGCGTGAGCGTTCTGGACAGATAACTTTATTATCTCCTGCTGTGATGTAGAAGAAGCTTGAACGCATAAATAGGAGAAAAAAGAGGCAGCGGAGGACGGAAGACGGGGCACATATTTATTTCTACTGCATGAACTCGGAGGTGCATTATCATGTTCGACGTGCACCCTCCTATGCACGAAACAATCTTAATGCAAATGTTGCATTTTGCCAAGATTTCGTTCTGTTTAAGAAAGTGAAACCACACTTAAACTCGCTCGATTATGCCAACACTTCTGGTGTACGCTTCTTTGTTGATGTTCAGCGGTTTCTTCTTCTTCTGGTCGGCGGACTAGGAATCGAAACTAGGAACCGAAATGTAAACTTTTGAACGATTCCGGGAAAATCGCAAAGCTAGTCCCGGTTCCAATCGATACTCGATTCTCGATACCCAAGCCTATGGCTAATGCATGATATTGCACTTCAATATCTAAGCTATAAAAGGAGCTGAGAGTGGGGGGGGGGTTAAGGCTGGGGCCCTCATGAGGCTCCTGGGCACTGGGGACCCTATACACAGGCAGAGAGAGGCAGGTTCCTCCTGCCCATGCTGCCACAGAGGGAGCCATCGGCACCTCAAGGGACCCCCAGAACTGAGAGGAACACCTGGACCTGCCATTAGTCACACAGACTGGAAGAGCAGACAGACGGTAAGCTGGAGATCTGGAGAGAAAGACATCACACACACACGTGCATATACGCCTACACACAAGAACTACACATGCAAACACATGCTTTGACATTAATGCTCAAACAGTTGAGTAAACAGGAACTAGCACACGCAGAACCGCGTATATAAAGTCAACACACAAACAGCGAAAAAAACCTGACAAACACCCACACACCCACATGAGTTAATGAAAAGGTGTCATGAATATTAAGAGGCATAAAAATACAGGGCAGCGGCACTATAAAAAAAAACCCTAAAACACACACATTGATGCACACAGATACACACACGCTGCGAGGCAGGGTGAAGGAGACACCTGGACGGCAATGTGGTGAATAAGGACAGGATAATTACTGTGGTATTAAACGGTGCACTCCCCAGGGTGACACCAGAGCACCCAGCCGGGGTTCAAGGACACAGAGAGAGCCGCACCTCAGCACTGTCATTACAGCAGCACACACGGCCTCTCACTGCCTGTCTGCTGCTCAACCTCTCACACACTCCAATACGACACATATAAACACAAACAGCTGCACCTCACCACTGTCTCTGACTGCCTCTCTAGATTCTCACACAATCACTTACAACAAATATAAACTCAAATATCTGCCCTTAAAGAGACAGCTCACCCAAAAATTCTGTCATCAATTACTCACCCTCATGTCATCCCAAACCTGTCTGAATTTCTTCCATGGAACTCAAATAGAGATGTATATTCAAATGGCTTTTTATTGTACAAAAAAAACAAAACATCAGTAATAAGCCAGATTAGCAAATCATTATTCACTATTCTGGTAGACACTGAAACCTTAGGACTCAAGTTAAATTCATACTGCTGCATATTAAAAGCAGGTGTTAAGTAATGTCATGAGATGTGAGAACCAGTGGCATTTTGCACTTTACTCAAACCTGGTGTGAGGAACAGATTTTTTTCTTCAATATGTATAAATAATAATAATAATAAAAAGATAATTACGAATGTATAAACTTTAGAAATTCACAATTTTAAAAAATATATTTTCATTATTCACTGAAAATTCTCTCATAAAACATATGATTTTTAATGAATAATGACTTTTCAGAACAGAACAGAATCTGTGCCACACACAAAACTATCATACAGCTTCAGAAAACTTTTATCAGTCTGATGAACTGCTTTTATGGTATTTGGTCGTATTTGGTCAGTTTTTGACATCATCCATTCCTAATTTGTTGTATGGGAAAGGATAGCTTGGATATCCTAACTACCATCTCTTTTTGCATTTCACAGAACAAAGTTATACCACACCAGGGTAGGTAAATAATGACAGAATTGTAATTTTTTTGCTGAACTTTACTTTTAACTGCTGCCATTAAGCTTCATACAGACATAGAGCAAGAAAAGACAGAAACATCAATCAAAAGACAAGAACAACAGAAAATCTGAAAAAAAAAAAAAATCACCACTTTCACACTTTCAACAAGCAAACCGCAAAGTCACAACGGACCACCTGTCTGGGATCTGTTAACATAAGCTGATTAGATTTGAGCATTCATAGAATCTCATACTGGCCCTTTAACGTTGCCAGAGCGCTATGTGGCGTGGCAATTAGCCCAAAAGAATAGCCACACCAAATAGTAAATCAACCCAGCATTATGCTAACAATGCCATTACTTTGCAAACAAACACAACCCCCACTTTCATGCACGCGGGAGGCTATGGATCAACGCTCGGCGGGACGCGTGCTAAACAATGGACAATGCGCGACCGCCAACAGGTGAGGACTGCTTATTCACTTTGGACTGTTTTCATCAGTGGATTATTATTTTTGTTAAACCTATGCACTCCCTGAGACTCTCTCCTACACACAACGTTAAGAACACGCATTAAACTAAAACACACGTCGCCTGTATCTTGTTTCTCCACTGTTCAAACGCAAAAAAGGACGCCAGGACGACCCAAAGAGTGGCCAGCCATTAGCTTTGTGAGTTTATTTCACTTTTAACACAGTGAGAGAGGGGGCAAAAAAGAGAGCCATGTCTTTAATCACGTCACGAGGATGGAGAAAACACCAAATAAACTAGCAAACAAAGAAAAAAAAAACCATATTAAGTTCAACGTGGTTGTCAACAAAAAGGACCCAACTTTAAAACAAAATGGAGGGTGGGGAGAGAGAAAATTCTCTTTGTGTATTAAAGAGTGCAAACTGTCTCCATCAAAGGGGGCTCAGCCGGGGGAAAAGGAGCGGCAGAGAAAAGAAAGGGAGGACGAGACAAAGGTACAGCGAATGGGGAAAAAATCTGCCCGACATGAAACAGATCAAAGGCTGCGGTCAGGAGAAAGGGAAGCCAGGGGGTCCAGTAATTACGGCCTACATCCGCTAAAGCGTGGGGAGAGGGAAAGAGAGGATGGAGGCAATGTGAAAACTTCTCCAATCCATTGGCTCCTGGGGTTGCCTTTGCACTAGTCCTTCACACACACACTCTAACCCCTACCAGGATGCACAAACACTGCCAGATCCCGTTCTGGCCCTCCCCCTTGGCCTGCAAGGCCCCGGCCCATGCGGCAAGCCCCCTGCTGGCCCACGGGAAGGATGGCTGTCCACTGTGACTGGACGACTTTAAAAAAATAAAAACTTTTTGTTGGAAACTTCTAGCGTCGCCCCAGGGGCTTTTCTCTGGGAAGGAGAAGCAAGCTGACCTCCAAACAGACGTGCATTCAAACATACAATGTGTATAGACATTCACACATATGTAAAATGCATGAAATGCACATGCAAGCATGAATACAAATGCCTACTCGTATATGAATAAAAAAGTCAGCTCATACACATACACACACAATGAGGCACACAGTGTGGTAGAGGGCAGCGTGACGGGTGCAGTAGATCAATGGCGACCACTAGCTGCTTGGACTCCACGGAAGAAAAAAGGATTGCAGTGGGACTAACAGTAAAAGTGCAGCCCCATCCTGACATCAAATGCGGCCCTACCACCACTTTTTAATAACGTGGGAGAACAGAAACATTAAAACGGCTTCAATGATGATCCGGCTTTCATGTACGCCCTCCCTCCTTCTTCCTACCCTATCCTATGGAAGAACATCAGGGATGTGTGTTGCCTTCATCAATGGCATGCTATCAAACTCAACCACCTGGAGAGGTGTGGGTTTAATCATTAAAATCACAACTACAGTTATACACTTTTAATGCAAATGTGATGAGGAATAAGTCCCTGCCATGATGCTAGGATGGTCTATGTAGGGTGTTCTGGGAGGTGGATGGTTGTGTACTGCTCCAAGTTAAAGAAGATCAAATAAGGCAATGCAAGTCTATTAGATTTTTATCATCCACTTGGTAAAAACAATTACTTGGCCACCCAATAAATAAATAAATTCTAACATCAAAAGTGTATTCTATGAATAAACAGCCATATATTATAATTTCCAACTTTTTAAAAAGCTCTTTTTTTATGTTTTGCATTTATTAAATTTTATCAAATTTAATTTAATAAACAAAGAAAAGTATTTAATTTACTTTATTTGGGTCAATATCACCATAGAGTGCCTTTCAACCCTCACAATACACAACATTTTTGGTTTTAATTTCCATTCGCTTTATGCCATATAAATAGTAGACACTCAAGTACTATGGAAACATATTAGCTGAGCTCCCACACACGTCTTAGAAAATTATGGGCCATTATTCAAAGCATAAACCATGAGATATGTCCACCCTGTCATGGACATATTGTATATTACGGTTAAATATATTTTAATTGCAAAATTAAGATGCAAATTATATTTTCTAAAAGGTATGATGTCCTCTTCCTAAACAGGGTACATACTATAATAATAATAAATAATAATTACATCCTCAATCACAATGATATAGAATTAACTACAAATGAATGCTGTCCACCCGTTTATGTGTACTCTATCGAGTCTAAGTGGGTGACAGGGTGGACATTTTGAGCTTCAATTAGCATATTAGCTTACAAAAAAACTGTGACTAGCTAAATATTTAGTCTGATTGTTGAAGAGAATTTGATTATTTAAACTTACATATTTTGAAAATACTGTATTCTAATCACTTCTGGCAAATTTTATGCCGACAGGGTGGACATGTTAAGCTTTGGCAAAGCAAGTAAGCCAATTCTTATGAAGATAATTTGTCAATTGAAAAGTAACCAACTTGCTCACCTCAGCCGTTGAAATTCCAACCACTGAAAAGATAAAAATATCTGTTGTCACTAAATTGGATGGCCTTTTCTTAAAGGGACAGATTCCCCAATACAACAGGGTGGACAACTATTTAAGGGACACGGACAAACTCTTCTTGTTCATTAAATAAAGATTTTGTTTTTATTACCAAATGATCGATACGGTCAAATTGAGTAATCTCTTATTTACCAAAATATTAATAGGATCAATTAATTTTAGGATTTGACAATATTCTACTATCATTCAAATTTAATACGTAGTGCATGGGACATAGCAAAATAACACACTTCCTTTTACACAATATAAAAAATAAAAAAAAATTATCTACAGAATCAAGTTATGCTTTTGTTATAAATATAAAAACTTAGCCTAATATAACACGCTTTCATAGTCATTTTTTATGTTAAGTTATTGTGGCAAATGAGTTATGTACAGGACACCGAAGGCACCCTACAGTGATATTGACCCATTTACTTTATTCAATGAAAAATCTTAATATTTCTAGCAAACATAAAAATATACATTAACTAGAATCTAAACAGAAATTGGTTATTCTTTTGTGGTGGACCCAGTGAAAATATTGGCAGAGAAAGCTAAAGTCATACTGTTGAGCCCTTTATACAAGAAGGTAGGTAAGGTTTTATAGATTTGTATAAAAATATGAGCAACAATCAAAAGAGTACGAAAGCACTAATACACTTATACCTGTTCTTATTAAACACTGAGTTTAGGAGCAATAAATTTTTTTTAAAAAAGGACACAAAATGTGCAAATGACAACAAGAGTTAAAAGATAGAAAAAGTTTGGAAAGGAAAAGACACATAGGCCTGTATGTCTGCACAATAACTTACCTGTCTACTTAACCTGTTTCTCACCTTTCTTTTATTCTCTCTCTTCATCACACGCAAACAAAAGCACAAAGCCAACATGGAAGGGTACATTTCCTGCTGCACAAGTTCGCACACATGCCCAAAAATTAAATTAATATGAAAAAAAATTAAATTAAATTAAACCCCCAAGTGTTTTATTACTTACTTGTGTTTCCAGCCATTAAGAGACTACATTACTAAAATATGAATAATTAAGGACATATGGGTATTATTATGTCGGAGCGAAAAAAAAACAATCGCTCATGCCTTATTTCATTTGGAAGAAATGTTATCTCTGGAAAGTGTCTGACAAGGGCCTCTGATGTGTCTGAGTTGAGAGAAAAATACAATGGGGTCGGTCTATATCGGGCAACAAGTCACGCCATCTTCACTAAACTGTCTCTTCACTTCATGACTGCTGCTGCAGAGTTCATTTTCCAACTCTCCGAAGTTCTGAAATATCACATTCAGGATTTTTCATTGATTGCGGATTGTGGCCAAAATTAGATTTAAGACTTGGCTCTGGTTTTCAGTGCAAATAGTGGAACAACTTCTTGTCTATGCGCGATTGGATCTCTATAGTGTCTTGCCAGGCTTCTCTGACATGCACATCTCGCATTTTTGAGGCTCTAGGGTAATGATGCTGCCTCGTCTACATCAAGAAGTTTATCCGTTCTGACCCAAACCGGTGGTGGAAACTCTCTATCGCAACCTAAACACAACAAAATCACAACTGATTTCTCTGCTATCCCACAAGACACTGGGCTTGCTTTCTGCTCTGAGGGTTCCGGTAACTGATGGTCCATGATTTGGACAGCAGATTTGTTTTGTCTTTTAGTTCGATTGGTCTCTTAAAGGGACAATCATAAAACCAAAAGCACAAAAAGTCTCATAAACAAAATCATAAGTGGAAAAACAAGGGATGGTTTTTGTCATAAAACTAAGTAATTTTTTGTTGTTGTTTTTTGTGGGGTCTTTCATGTTATTTTTGAACTACCAAATACAAAAGAACTCACTTAGATGAGCAAATAGCAACAAATAATCACCATTTTCCTATACCTTTGACATTTTATGATGTAAAAACACTTTCTATCCAAGTAGTCTGAGGTTGCAAAACAGAAAAACGAAAAATTTGTCACTCAATATTTAATACATTAATATTAAATGAATGTATTAAATATTTGACCTGCACCTGGAGTGTGTGTGTATATATATATACATATATATACATACATACATATACATATATATACATATACATATATACATATATATATATATATATATATATATATATATATATATATATATATATATATATATATATATATATATATATATATATACACATACAAATCCATTCCTAAGAATTAAAAAAAAAAGATTCAGTGCAGAAAATGTGACAGAAAGAGTCTAGGACTGCCTATATTCTGCAAATTACTTCATAAAAAAAAAGTAAAAAAATATCAAATCCCACCGTTTTCTACCATGCCAGAATGCAGTGTTTACCAGCTAGACACATGGTGCCATTACACTGTGTTTGCCACAATCCAAAACCAACACACATAACTGCACTCATTTAATCTCTCCTCAACTTTTCCGGCATGCTTGTGGATTATTACTTGTCTCCGATCCATACTGACCCGTTATCAGCCCCTCACCAGTCAACCCAAAGCCCCCCACAGCTGACGGAGCCTCCTGATGCTCCATTTCTTGCTCCCTCTCCTCCAAACCCCCATTTTACTTTATCTAGCCGTTTGCAGGCCGGATGCTTTGGCAGCAGACCGGGGGGTAACCAGTCTCTCCATTTCCCTCTCTTTCTCCCCGTCTCCCCACCCAGCAGTGGCGTCAACAGCGGCAACAGCAGTCCTGGCCTGCCCTGGGAACAGAGCGTGGAAACAGGCCTGCATTGCTGTGCTGTGTCCTGGGGGAGTTCATTACTTGAGCAGGGCGCTCCCACCAGCCAGCCAGAGAGCAAGTCCGCCACGGCCCTACTGCGCTCCACTGGAGCTGCTCTCATTAAACAGAGGAAAAAAAGAAAGAAAGAATAAAGAAAATGGAAGAAAGCAAGAATGGAAAGGCAGCAATGGCGAGACACCAAGTCTAATAATGTGACAAGTTTTGTTTTTTCTCATCGGTTGTGCGTGTTGGATTTATCATCTTTTCCAAGGTGGAGTTTGTGTTGGTGACGCCACCCACCCCTAAGTCTGGTTACTTATTCAGCAGTGAGTTTCCTATCCTCCCAAGAAATGAGAAACAGGTTTAAATATTTTACAAAGGCAGGGTGGATCGCGTAGGATCTGAGCTCGGAGGAACAGCAGAAGGATTCTCCAGATCTTTAACCCCAATAGAGGGCCATCTCCTTTGAACACTCAACCCCCATCACGCATTTCCCTTCCTCTGTTTCTCCCGGGAAGCTCCACTGTCACTAGCCTCGACAAAACAATACGCACCTACCGCAATAATTCCGCTGAAAGAAGGAAAAAAAACAACATATATGAACTCCCTCGTCCGATATTACGCTCTAAAATCTAGACTTCTCCTGTTCTTTCTCCTGCTATCCATCCATCTCTCACTCCCTCGCGGTTTCAGAGGCCCCCCCCCTTGCGACCCTGCCAAGATGCGAAGGATTCCAATCAGGCACTTAGCTGGATGGCTATTTCCAGGGACAAAGGACATGGAGAGGAGCAGGACTGGAGGGGAGGGGGAAAACGAGGGGGAACAAAGACTGCTCTTGGCACCCAGGGGAGCAACCAGCCACTGACGTCACCGTGTATGAGTGCTTGTATGTGCGAGAGAGATAGAGGGGGGGCGTAATGGGTGTTTGAGAGCCTGCCTGAGGCTGGCAGAGGTCCCCGAGGGGGGCTGTCCTCATGGGAAGATTGGAAAAGAGGTTCTCTATCATTTGCGGACAATTTCACAGAGTGGGGGCCGTGTGCAAAATATTAGCTGTGATGCGTAACTACAGAAATGAGAATGTGAGATATGTGATGCATTTAAGAGCATGTGAAGCTTGTGAGGGTCTTAGGAGATGTAATATTGACAGTAAAGTAGGGCGGAATTTTATGTTACTACAAAACGCACTGTGATTGGCCGCCACATCATGAGACCTAGAGATAGGACACAGATACAAGTTCTGTTCCAAAACCTAGTGGGGTCATTTTTTAACCTCATTAGAGGTGAGAAACAAACTCATCGATAAGTTGTGAACGGGGACTATAAAATGGAATGTGTATGAATAGCGTGTACTAATTATAAACAACAACAATAAAAGCAACTCAAGAAAATTTTAAATTATAGAAAGATTCCAAATGATTTCAACAAAACTCACTGGATGGATGTCATAATTATGATTTTCTAACTTATAAGTCATGGAGGAAGATAGCAAAAGAAAACATCACATATTTAAATATAATATATATATAATAAATATAAATAAAAAGCTCTACAGAAAAGTGTTGATAAAATGGTTAAAATCTAATTAAAAATAAACAATCTGCCCAAAAATCTGTGTGCATGGTACAGTATATTTTTGTGCTTAATATAACATCACATTATTTTGTTCCCCAAACCATTTAAGCACAAAACCTGGACGCAACTGATTTTGTTGGTTAACTCAAATATTCAGTCACAAAACATTGACAAACAGATTTCATGGATATAGTTTAGAGTTTAGAAAAGTAATGGATGTATCCAACAACAACAGTAATCAGAATGTGCTACCAACTTTATACAAATTTTATGATTAGGGTTTAGAGTAGAGTTACGGGTCAGTATTTGTTTCAGTGTTGTGTCAAGTCAATCAGCATGGTGATTGGCTGTGGGCCGGCATGTTCACTTAACTGGTTTGGGGAAGAAAACAAGCTTAGAGCATCATTTCATTAGCCTAGCATCAAGTTCTATAAGGGTCCGTTGTGCTTCACTTTAGCAGCTCTATTTGTGAGTTGCTGCCTAGGCCTAAAAAAAAAAAAAGTTTGGTTCCGGTTGGTTGTCAGTTGAGGTCATTGGTCGGTAGGGATTTATTATTTTTTTTATTTTTTCTCCAGTGGCAGTTTTACACACACACACACGCGCGCTGATTTTAAATGTGTGTACCGGTACTTTTACGACAGTGATTCTGTATTCCCGTTTAAAGTCTGTTGTTGCCATAGACACGCAAAACGCACACACACACACAAAAAGCCTTCGCGGGAGTTTGACAGGCGATCTCATAGTAGATTAACATGGAGGATTTGAACTTGAAAAACGGAGTGTACAGACATCTTTTTGTAGTCAAACAACATTCTTTGTTATGTTCATTTATGTGGTTTATTTGATTTTGATGCTATAAATTAACTAGAAGCAAGAAACGATCAGTTAGTTTTAACTGATGATCTAACTTACAGCGATCTGTTCGACACATTCAAGAGCCACAAAACGGTATTTATTGTTTACATTTCTTTAAAAAATGACCACATTTGAAAGGTGAAATAACCAAATGAGACTTTGTTTCATATTAAAAGTAAGCTGGTAATGTTAATGTCCTGTCTGTCAGCATGTTGTCAGTGCCCTCTCTGTTCCGCGATATATTGTTGACTCCCCCCTCCCCCCGTGTTTCTCTTAATGTTACGATTTCCAAACCTTAAGTTATAGCTCACTTTAGGAATTGACAGTTAAAGGGTTTTGATGCAATACTTAATGGTTTTTAACGGATTACTTAAGTGTAAAACAGCATTTAAAGGAAACTGTAATTTAATTAACGATGTGTGAAAGACCGTTCTTCCCCAGTCTCATAAAATAAATTTGGGTCGCACATAAATTGACAGGGTCAGTCGGAATCCGGAACCAAACAAATTTTTTTTTTAAGCCCTATGTCGAGCTTCGAAATCTGTCACTTTTGAGGGTCCGTTTTATTTCAAATACCTATGTAGACTTAATAGGTTCAGGAACAGCCTTCCATCGCACATAAACTTAAAAGTAACAAAACATGACAAACGGAAAAGCACTTAGGGGCGTGTACGGTCCATCTCTACTAGCACGCACATATCTCCGTGCTGAATCAGTGAGTGTGTGTCAACAAGGGCAAGTGTGTGAGTGTGTATGCTGGCGGCGGTGGTTAATGGACTCTGGTCTGTCTGCAGAAGGGGAAAGGCTGGGGCTCTTTGAAAAGAGTGTGGATTCAGACAGCCTTGCCCATTTCTCTCCATGCGCACGTCCCAGGGGCACTGCTTTTCCTGACATTTCACTTGACAAAGGCGAGCCACACCTGAGCGCAGGGTTAAAACTATTATAACAGCTCTCCCCCTGGCACACTGCCCTTTGGCTCCACTGCACCAAGTGTGTGTATGTATGTGAGTGTGTGTGTGCACACAATTTGGGCCCCTTGAGTGTGAGAATGTGAAAGAGTAAGTTTGGTCTAGGTATGTATGTGTCCGTACCCAAGGTCTGCAGCTCCAGGGTGTGTTGACATATGACGCCACCTGACCCCATCTTGGTACTGTATGGTAACAATACCAGCAACGGTGCATTTTGAAGGCCGGACCTGCAGGGACACGCTCCACGCCCACACTCGGCCCACGCTAAGCTGGCTATAGGGAGCCAGTGAGGAGTGGAGGAGCACAGCTAGTAGCCACAAACCATAATGGACAAGCCAGAGATTCAGAGAGCGAGGGAGTTGGGGGCAAATGGGCCAAACTCAACAGGAGGTGGGGAGTGAGTGAAAAGAAAATGAGAAAGGGAGAAAGGACACTGCAGGAGAGCTGGAGAGAGGGAGACGGCGAGAAAGAGGGTAGTTTGGGTTATCCACTACAGGGTGAGAGACGGAAGGAGAAGGAGGGGGTGACAGGACTGAATCGGAGAGAACAGGCTGTTCCTCATTACCGCGGCTCCCTGCGAAGAACCTGGTGATGGCTCTATTCTCCAAAGCCCGGGGTCACCGAGGTCACACCCACCAACCGGGGGTCACATTCTCGGACAAAACCCTAACCAAGATGCGAAGTGATCGAAGGAAGACAGGAACACCTGACCTCCTCCACCCACAGAGCCTCTGACAAAGACTTAGTCCCTGTGGAAAACCAATAAAGGGCGGCCATCTTAGAACGGACCTATGCCCCCTGGAATCATTCAAAGGGAGTGGAGACGGCCTCGACTGACTTTGGGGCTCAAAGTTGAGCAGTCAGCATCCAGGAACAAGAAGTTTCATTTAATCTGCAGAAAATTCATTTCGAACTAGTGCACTTCCTATGGCGCACACCGATCTTTATGTATGAATGAGTAATATTTATGCATTAGTGTGAGACAAAAAAAAAAAAGATAGACGATTTGAACCTAAAAACAAAGAGGACGCGTGGCCATAGCTTGCGCAAATAAGCACAGTATGAATTATGCGTATTGGTGTGGATGAGCACCAAAAGAAATAGATTCATAATTGTGTACTTTGAATATCTATACATTTATTTGTCCGTACACACCCTTCGTATAGCCAATGAATACAAATGAGTGCGTCTGGTGGCAGGAATATTACCTCTCTCGCTCTATGAGCGGGAAAAAAACGTGTGTGGATATTCCAACAGATTTTGGCTTCTTCCTGGGCACACGCAGACAGACCAAATATTTACTCTCCCCTCTTCCGCCCGCCTGCTCGACACAGCAGCCGAGAGAGAGAGAGAGGGAGAGAGATAGAAAGAAAGAGAGAGAGTTACATTTTTAATCGGCTGTTTTTTTCCCTCCGAGAAGGCAAGCCGAATACAAGTACACTGCCGCCAACACACACACTCCTTTTTTGTGTCCTTTGGCAAATTCTTTTATTTCGCTCTTGCATGGAGCAGGAAAGAAAAAAATGGAGAGAGGAGAGGAGAGGATGGAAGGAAAAGGAAGAGAAGAGAGAACGTCCCCACAGAGTTTTTCTCCCTTCCTGGTGCGAGCGCAGGCCCCCACAGAGTCCCTGTGTAATTTCCAGTCCCTCAGAATTCAGGTATTAATAAAGGCCCCATGGGGAACTGCACACAATATAACCCTACATTTTCAGGCATTATGAAAGGACGCCCCCAGGGGTCTTTGGCTCAAATTTCTGAAATGCAGGCATTGTAAAAAAGGCACCCCAGGGGAGTCCCCCCGCAATAGAAATCTGCTGAATTCAAAGCATTTTCGAAGTCCTGGTGGGAGCCATTACTCCCTCTGGAAGCGCTTTTTTCCTTTTTCTCTCTCTCTCTCTCTCTCTCTCCTCCCTTTTTTTTTTTTTTACAAAACATGTGTTGCTGACATGTTGACAGATTGCTCAGTGAAGTGTTTAGGTGCATGCACAAACCGAGTCTCTACAGAGATACAGAGCACTGCTCTCTCTGCCAGAGAGCCTCTCAACTCTCCCAAAACTGGTGCCATCCATATTTTATAAAAGGGGGAAGAAGAAAATCTAGGGCTAGGAGAGCAAGCAAGGGGGGAAAAACACAAGATAAGTAGAGTCACGTAGGGAAGGAGGTGGAGAGGAAACGAAAAAGAGACGCTGAAAGACAGCAACTGGGAAAGAGAAAAAGGAGAGAGAAAAGAACTTCATCGTGAAAAATGAACCCTGTGATGAAAAATGACTTCCAGTGTGCTTTGAAACAACCCTCCATCGTCTCACCCCCTCCCTTTCTCTCTCTCTCTCCCTGCATGCTGTGCACCCTCCCCTCCCCTCAATCTCTCTCTTATGGAGGCAGGGCTCTTGCTCTCTCTGGAAAACCTGAGTTTACAACCAGCTGTGACTGCATTTGTATCTGTGCCAAAGGCTTAGTGGAGGAATCTTCAGGCCACCCTCTGGCTCTGAGAGAGAGACAGAGAGAGAGAGAGAGGGAATGGGGGGGGGTAAGGGAGGACCAACACACAAAGCAGCTCTCACTTTGAGGGAACACGCGTAGTCTGATTTGTGTAAACACACAGAGACACGCATAAGCGCGCACACGCTCTCCTCTGATATAGGTGCCACAAACGCACGCAAAGCAAATACAGCTCAAGACACATGTGGCATACTGACGATTACCACAGACAACGATTTCAGCTCGTCTCCTGATTTGAATTAACAAAAAAGACATGCTTCCAATGGAGATCTATGAGGAAATATGGGGTATTTTGCCGTATGGAGGCTACACTTTTCCACAAAGCTCAACCAGGGATAGGAAAACCTCTCTCTGGACCGCGTTTCTGCTGACTTGACAGTTGAACAATAATAAAAGTGATTTTGTTTAAAAGCTGTCCACAAAAAAACTTCACAAAGTCTCTGTTTATGAGCCATAAACATTTTCAGCACTTTGTGCAATCACGATCTACTTCTAATGCAAAAGTGTTGCTTAAAATATATATGCATTTTACACGCATACACTTTAACAATAAAATAAAACAAAATAATTAAATAAAATAACCCTTAACTTCTAATGATTCCTATTTGATTCAGCAGATTTTAGGGGCCAGTGCATTGGCAATCTTTCCTGCTCAACAGAGACAAGCGGAACGGTTCCAGATTGGCTCCCTGTCGGTGGAAAGGGGGTACTAAACTTCCACTGTAAGAGCATTTTTATTTGTCTCCCCTAACCAAGTCAATATTATTTTCCATGGTTAAAGTGCTTAATTTAATAAATCCTTTCTTCAACATACATAGAGATGTCCAGCCACATTTATTCAAAAAATTATTTCAGCTAATGGCAATAAAATTAATTTAGGGTACTAATATCAGAGTTTGTCCTTGTCCAGCTTTTTTCTCAGCACAGCAAGATCAAGTTACCAACTACTCTCCTCTTTCTCTGTAGGATGAAGAGAGAGGGAAAATGATCTGCAACTTTAATAAGAGTCTTGGCCTCTCTGGATTCAGCTGCCGTCGTGACGACAGGCAGGAGCTGGGGGGTCTTCGGTTGGCCCGGACAGACATACAGATGGATGGATGGAAGGATGGATAAGTTGAAAAGGGATATGCATTCATAGCGTAAAGTGCCCTGGGTGAGTGTGTGTTTAGTGGAAGAATGAAGGGGTGACTGCTCTCTCAAGGGACCGAACCACCCTGAGGCCCCATCACACACCCCCATTACACTTCAACTGCCTGCCAGACACACAACCACCCACCTAGCCTGCCAACAGAGGAGAGAGCACACCGCTCTGTGTCTATAGAAGTAAATGAGTTGGTGTGCATTGAATGTTACAGTCTTAAAGAGAAACAACAAATGGGATACTATTACCATGGGAGAAAAGCAGGAGAAAAATCTGCAGATTTGCCACTGTCATCATTCACAAACTTCTGTGTTAATTTTATAATATATATTTGATTTAAATATTTATTAACTATACTAGTTTTATTAAATACACATTATTAAAACATGCAATAAAATTAAAATAAAAATAAAATTAAGTGCATACAAATTTAATTGAATTAAGTGTAATATTAAAATTAGTTTAATATTTTTTTTATTGAAAATACATTTAATAAACAAAAATAAAAACTTAATGCAGAAAAATACAAAAGTAATTTCAATAATTAAATTAAATATGCTTTTAAATAATATAAAAAATATAAAAATATTTAAATAACCCCAATAATTCCAGCAAAAAACTGTGTTCTGAAAACAAACAAAGAAAATGTTTGCAAGGTAAAAATATCAGAAAATACTGAAACATTGTTAGAATAAATCTTGTGAATATGTAAATAATTAAAATCTGAATCAAACAAGTACATCGCACTGTCAGGCCTGTGGCCTAATGGTTAACGTGTAGGAGTGCAAGTTTGAATCCAGCTGGTGACATTTACTGACCTCATTCCCACTTATTCTACCAATCATTCCCTGTCCTTTCTGACTACACCTATAAATAAAAGTGGCAAAAAGGTCCCAAAAAAAAGAAGCCATTCATCTTCCCACCCTCTCTTTGCTTCTCGGAACAGTGACAGAGAGTGTGAGTGCTGTAGAGCTATTTCTACTGACTACAGACCCCCCCCCCCCCCCCCACCACCTCTCTCTCTCTCTCTCTCTCCCTCAGTCTGTCTCTCTGGAGCGCTTGCTGTTCCCCTCAGTCTTCTGAAGGCGGGTTAATTAGCACTCGCCTCCTATTTGTATCTGACAGGTGGAGAGCCCGCCCCCCCAGCTGACTGACAGCTCTCTCGTTTACCCACACGGTTGCCTGCTTCACTCAACCATTCTCTGGCTTACTCCCCATAGTCTTTCAGTATTTCTCATCCGTTCTCCTACGGCAACACACAACCCGACATTTATTTTCTATAAAGATCGAAATATGAACCGATCAAGTGAGAAATGGGTCAAAGGATGTCATCCAATGAATTTTAATTTCAGCCTAGAAGAGCTCAGCTGCCATGCAGCGGTCACCTCTGTGTGTGCGCGTGCGTATCCGTGCCTTCTGCTCACCCCCTGTCCTGCCACATGAGTTTAGGGAGCTCACAGGGTGGTCAGCACTGCTATATACAAAATATTGTGAAGGTGGACCAATAAAAACTACACATATAACTAAAACCAGGCTGAGAGGACACCTGAACAGGCCTACTGGTGCTGTGGAGTCTAAACTGGGCCTCTTTCTTCGACTGAGCCAAACCCAGGAGGCTATAGGGCCTTCTGTTCCAGACTAGAGAGGGAGGGGTCAGCTGCACAACGCCACAGGGGACATGAGGAAAGGGGGCGAGAGAGAGAAAGAGAGAGCGAGAGAGTGAGGTGAGTGTTGTTAACAGCCAGGGCCCAACCTTGGCCGGTTGCAGGGCAGTGGAGCGGAGCAGCGCAGTGAATGTTCTCCATTTGATCTGAGGTTTTTTCCAAGCACTCCTCAGGGAGCCAGTGTTCCAGATTCCTTCTCCAGTAGAGCCTCCCCTCAGAATCAGCCCACAGTATGACACACACACACATACACACTCATGTTTCACCCACACACAATCACATACTTGTGCACACAAACACTAATCCACACTCATGACCCCGATATATTCACACAGAGACAAATATAAACATACACAAGACAATATGATGTCGTCCAACTGCCAGCAACACACTCACTTACACTGCAATCCTGTAAACAGACATGATATCGAGACGCAGGGTCAATTACACTACCGTTGGGGTCAGTAAAATTAATAAGAAATCAATAAGAAATTTTTGAGCACCAAATCAGCTTTTAAGAATAATTTCTGAAGGATTCTAGAGTAATGGCTGCTGAAAAGTCAGCTTTGTCATCACATAAGTTACATTTTAAAGTATATTAAAACAGAAAAGGGTTACTAAAATTGCAATTATATTTTATAATCGTAACTGTTTTTACTGAATTTTGGGCCAAATGCAGACAAAAGGATAAAAAACAAACTGTAGTGTAAAAAACAGTGATAGCCAAAACTAGAAGTACTAGTAAGTAATTTCTAGAAGTACAACTCAATGTTTATTCAACACAAAAATACAACACTAATAGAGTAACAACACATTAACTTATTCTTAAAAACATACAGTGGGGTCTAAAAGTCTGGGACCGCTACTCAAAATGCTGTAATTTTGCACTTTTATAATGTAACGCATTATATTATGAGCTTAACTTGAGTGAAAAGTTATAAAATAAAACAATAATTTGAACTAGATTAATGTTGCTTTAATGACAGTAGAATTTGAACGGCATGAACTCCACAAGTAAAACTGATGAGGCAGGAACATCTGATTGCAAAATCTGTTTTCTATCATCTATTTTAGATTATCTAGAAATAGTGAAAAATCTTTCATATCTTTTATTCACAACACATCATGTTTCTTTGTTTACATTTAGTCAACTTCTCTAGTTCTAGGCTTAACGAAAAGATTTTGTATCCCAGATTTTCACTTTTGAGCTCCAGTGTAAATCTTGAGCAGAAAGAGAAAGAGTGCACAACAACTTAAAGTGATATATAATACAAAGTAGGAGGAGATGGAAACACTAGGAGTGAATGCAATGGGGGAAGGCAGAGCCAAAGACATTTGGAGGGATGGAAAGGCAGACGTTCCTCGTCTCCAATATCGTCTCCTGTGGAACTCATATTAGCAGTGATCAATGGCAGTGAGGGAGGAGAAGAAAAAGAGAAGTAAGAGAAGGATGGAGGTACAGGCAGAGAAAGACAATAACGGTAGAGATGGGTAGCGATCATATCAGAGGTTATATTATTGTAGAGAAGCTAAATTAGAGGACGGTGCACAAACACGAGACGGACGCGCTCAAACACACATGCAGGCACAAACACATGATGGGATACCAGGTGTAATTCTATAGCCACGGTATCTACTGTTAAGGGAATAGAAATTTCATTTCGTGGCATGGCGTGGCATGGCTGTGCTCGAATATTCCTGCTCTGACGGGCATGCGGTCATAATAATAACTGTAAATTGATAGAGTGGCTTTATGAGCCTTCTGCTGGTGTGCTGATATTGGCCAGGCTCTCCTTGGGGACATGGGAACCATCCACTGCTCTCCACAACATGGCCTCCCTCACACACACACACACACACACACGCACACAAAATGGTGTGTTTGTCCCTTATCAGATGAAGTCACCAGCAGCACGCTACTCTCTCCCCCACTAGACCAGCTCCCAGGAGTGTCAAGAACTTGAAAGGGATTGCAAATGATTTTTTTTTTATTTACTGCTCTTACTATTGTTATTATTATTATTATTATTATTATTATTATCATTATTAGTATTACTTCTAAAAATGATTAAAATGTCCATAATTCTAAATGTAATAATAATACATTTTGATATTAATTTGTTTGATATTAAATGTTTATTTTAAATAATATTAATAATTAGTATTATTACTACTAATAATAATTACTATAATAAAAATAATAATAATGATAAATAGTAATAATAATCATCAGGGATAATATGATTAAATAAAACTTTTAATAAAAATTGTTCAAATTGCTAAAATTACAAAAATAATATTAGATGAAATTGTTGCCTTGGCAATTAAATAAATGAGACTAAAATAAAATAACATTCAATTTGAAATACAAATAAATCAATCCTAAATAGTATTTTTTTTAAAGCACATACAATTTCTAAAAATTAAACAAAAATTAAAATTAAAATATAAAATAAAAGCTTCTTCAAAATATTAATAAAAACTAATATAGTATATATTCCTAAAATGACACTCATAATAAAATAATATAATAATAATCATAATAATAAATCTTAAAAAGTGGAAGAATGTAAACCCCCAGACACAGCACCAGATTATTTTGCAATCTCCAGATCGCACACTCCTTGGAACAACTGCATTTTTTTATTTCATTTCACTCTTTATTTTTCCCCTCCACAATGCAACATGCAGCTCTCTGATGACTCCGAAACTGAGATTGCATCTAAAATCCAGTGCCATGATTTCATTACTTGGTAAGTTGCCAAAATAAAGGAAGGTGATGGAGAAGAGAGTTGTGTCACGCTGTATTGTGTCCCCTCAGAAACATGTGTGCTCTGGTACAATGAGGCCATGGATATTAACAATCCACTAGCATCATATTTTGTGACTTTGAGAATTTTATACAATTGCAAAGACACTGCACGATTATTCAATAAATATAGTACTGCACACGACTGCTGGAGTGACATACTCTTTCTCTCTCTCTATATCTACCTCTCCTCCTCTTCACCTCAGTTTTTATGCTCGTTAAGGAGAGGCCCTTGATTAATCTGCTAGGAAGCAGATGCCCCTGCAGGGCCGCTTTCAGCGTTTCATTAATTACCGCGATTGTAATAACGGCTATTGTGTGCATGTACTGCATGTTAGCTTTAAAACACCACTCTCCTGAGGGACCATACAGACTCCAGAACAGCCAACGGCCTTTGAGTAACCCCACCACCGTGAAAACTATACCAATATGATTTCCATCAGAAATGAGAAATTAAATCTGTGTAGAATTTCTGTGCAAACAGCATAACCACACGAAATTGCAAAAAATAATGACCATTTTCAAGCAGGTTTACCAACCACTCCACCATCTGCCATTGTACAGGATAAACAAGTAGTCTGTCTCACCCATAAATGTAATGCAAAATTATTTTTATTTTTGATAAGTTGCATGATTATTGTAGGTAAAAAGGCTAGTCTTATGCAACAATCATTCATTTATAAGTCTAACTCAAAGTAAACATACAAGAGACACATTAAACTGACACTTCTTCTTTCAAGACAGTGGAGAAACAACACACAAACACACACACACACACACACACAAACCTGCTGGGCAGTGGTTGGTACGGTGCTCTGTCAGGTCTGCCAGACACTCAAAGTCCTGTTGGCAGTTGTCACAGGTGAAGATGGAGTCGTCATCTAAATCCTCCTCTCCCACTCTCTCGTCATGACTGGTCACACTCTGTTCTCCGTCCTCACCCGCCGCCCGGTTCTCCTTTCTATCAGAGTCTCGCTCTGATACTGCTGCATCTATGTATATACACACACACGCACCGCAGAGAGAAAAGGGGCAAGATGTGAAATTGAGGGATTGCTACTGACAGGTGAATCAAACTTTAATAATTATTTCTGGCCTGTTATGTGTTCATTCATGTGCTGATGCAGAGCTTTTGCAAATGTCACGGGCAGCAAAACATACTGTACTTGTCAAAACTTAAATCAATAAAAAAATATATATATAAATACAAGCAGATTGCATCCGGTGTTTGGGAAGCTATTTTGAGACTGCAGGTTGCCGAGACAGAACTTAGGTTTAAACTTAAGTCAAGTTACTTTTTTGAAAAAGTTGTATTCATATACATATTCACACAGACCAATATACATAAATACACACACACACGTTATAAAATCTGAATTCTAAAGCAAACTGAGGGTTGAATAAACTGATTGTGTTGTCAAACTTAATAACTAATGACTAGAAATAAAAAAAAATCTAAATCTAGACATATCATAACATAACATAACTTAACATAAAATGCTATTTGTAGTACAAAATTTATTGTGCAGGAATTCAAATCAGTGTACCATTTTGTACTTCAGCTAATAATCCAAATGAATAACTTGCAAATCTAGATTTGAGGAAGGGAGAGAAAGAAAGACAGAGTAGCATTTAGGATTAACCAATTCACTAGAATGAATCAAAATTTCCAAATGTTACATAAAGAACTCGCTCTACAAATCGACATTTGAGAGAGAGAGAGAAAGAGAGAATAGAATTTAAGATGAACCAATTCACTAGAATGAATCATACATTTAAATGCTGCATATGAGGTAAAGAATCATTTACAAGAAACAATTCACCTGAATCAATTCAACTTCCCAATGCTTTATTTGAAGTCACTAATTGAGTAATTGATAGAAAATGCAATATGTTACTGGAAAACCCCCACTGTTAAAAATTACCTAAAACAGATCAATTTTCTCAGCCTATCAGCATAACTCCCAACCCTAAGTGTGTCTAGTCAGAGTCAAAACTTCATCAAAAGCTCCCATGAGCCACTAGACTGAAGTGTAAGAGAGGGGCCAGAGGCTTTGAGAGCCGCTTGAGCGTGAGCCACCCAGTCGCTCATGGCACATAGTAAGGACCAGTGGAGAAATCTTCCACTGCAATCCTCCTTCCGCCATTGTGGCTCCATTTTCACACCTTATTATCACATTAAAGGCTCTACGCTGAAAGGACTACACACGAGACTGGAGGAAGAGGGAGGAGAGAGCAAGATTGAGTGAGAGGGAAAGAGAGAGAGACCGAGGAAGAGAGACAAGGCGGCGTACAAAATGTGGGGTGGTAAGAGATTGCGAGACGGAATGAGAGCAAAGAGAACCTGATAAGACTGATCCAAATTAAGACACAAAGGCCCCCGTCACACCTGCCATTGACATGCGCTTTTGGTGGTTGGATCACAATCGGATAGCACTTGACCACTTTAAAAGCCATGTGATTGCGTTGTGATTACCTAGACCCCATATGGAGGGGTACCATTCTGACCACACTCTGCAAAAGTGTCAATGCTAATATGTTTTTTGTTATCCGCATATGACACAAATAATATATAATAAAATCATTCAAATTCACCTTTTTATGATTTGACTGCAAGATAGCATTGAGAACTGCAGATGGATAAAACCAAAACCCTACAGAGAGATATATATATCTGTGTGTGTGTGTGTGTGTGTGTAAAACGGAATAAAAGATCTGTAGCTACTTCTGTTTCATCAACAACATAGGGCAAACGATCAGGTAACCTGAATTTATAATCAATTATACACTACACTTTAAATCTCTTGTTTCAATCCCTAAATCCGCGCTCATCTCAATCCCAGTCTATCCAAACTCAAGGGAGTATTAAAAAAAATTTTTTTTTCACTTTTATTCCCTAATAGCATCCTTCACTATGGCAATGTATCTAAACGCAATAGCGCACAACAGAAATGACTGAATTATCCATCAATGTTTTTAAAATGTGTTAAATGATGGAACGTGTTTAGTTAACGCAACTTCTGATGCAATACGCAACCAGTTTTCCATTTCACATGTATGTTTGACCGGCTCCAATACACTGAAATTTAAAAGAATATGAAACGTTACTGAATAAAAGAAATCAAACAGGCAGAAAAAAAACAACATCGGCAACAAGGGAAACTAAGGAGCTTAGAAAAAAAAGAGCAGGGAAAGAAGGAAGCGTGAGGGCAGAGGGAGCGGTAAAGAGGAGGGAGGAAGTGGGGGCCGGAGAGAGGGAGGGCTGCTCACCGGCTCCCCCGGGCTTAACATCCTGTCTAATCATCCTGGACTTGTGCAATCAGAGAGAAGCAGGAGGTGGCCATTCCTGTGCTCCACACATTCTGATCAGCTCTAATTTGGCCAGGCCTGGCGCTGCATTACACCGCGCCGCAGCAGCTCACGCTAATGGGGCCTGCGGATCGGAGCCCGGCCAGAGGAGAGCCTGGGCCTCGCTTTGGGCCCCTGCCCAGTCCGGATTGCAGGTGGAGATCGGTGGGGGGGGGCTCGGTATCTGGAGGGGCATTTGGATAAGGAAGCGTCGAGGTGCTCTAGTTTATTTCGCCCCCCACCAGAGCAGAGGGTAGAGAGGTGGGGGTGAAGGTGGGGGCGTCGTGGTGGTTTGGAGGGTGGTGCAGGCTGGGCGAAGGGGTAGGAGGGGTATGGCCATCTGTCCAGTGGTGAGAACACCGTCTGGACAGGGAGGAGAACGGCCCCTAACTGACACTACACTGATAGAGCCCTGAGCAGCGGTTACACACATACACACACCAGCAAACACACAAAAGGTGCATTAACTACACTATTTCATCCATGAGAGCTTCTAATCTCGGGGAAAATGGATGGTGGCAGTAACCCTCGAACATTCCCTACCTCTCCTCACTCAATCACACACACACACACACACACCCTGATTCCCCCAGGTACCCTCATGCCAGAGGTACAGGCACTGCCAACCAAGGCACATGCCAGCACAACCTGCTACCATGGCAACGAGGGAGAAGCAGGAGGGGACCTTTCCCTACCCTTCTCCTCTCTCCATCCCTCCATCTCTCCAGTCATAAGCGGGGCTTGCTGGCATACATAGAAACAAGGATAAAAGAGGCCGGCGGAGCACTCGACGCCGCTAACCTGCCTTTTAAACTTCTCCATCCTTCTTTTTCATTCTCTTTTTGCATCTTCCTTTCATTACTCGGTCTTTTCCCCCTCCATTCCTGTAAGCGTATGCCCTCTCAGGAGGGAAGAGGGGAGGGGAGTCTCTAGAGGGGGCCCTCCAGAACACACTCCATTAGAGTGCAGGGCCACCGTCATTACAGGGCTCCATTTCTCTCTCTGCAGTGGAAGATTGATACACACGCATCACGCATCATGCACCTCAGCTGCTGTCGTTCCACCTCCGACCGCGGCCTTGACAAACACACACGAGCGCAAACTCGTGCATAAACACGATGCACGGTGTGAAGAGAGGCTGATGGACATTGGGTGGGGCAGGGGTCGAGGTGAGGTCCGTGAACGTTTCGAGACTGCGGTTCACCCAAAGCGCCTCCCTTTTTATTTTTGAGCATTTGACGGTTGAAATTTTTAAAGGGATAGGATACGCAAAAAATAACCCTCACCAATGTTTTTGCCATATGACTTTGTTCTGTGAGAAAAATGGAAGACTGTTATCCATAATCTTTTGCTTACATTTATGATAAAATGGGAACTTCAAAAAGGACACAAAAGACCACAAAAGTACCCTAAAGGTGGTCTAATGAAGCCATACAAAACATTTTTACACCAAAAGACAAATATTTTAGTTTTTACTGATGTTCTTCCCTTAATCATTGGTTCTACGAGTCTAATTTATGAACAAATCATTCAGACTAATTCTGAAAATTGAATCGAATAATTTTAACGAACAATCCATTGATTACATTTTAACCAGTTTTTCACAAAAAAAAAAAAAGTTATATTATACTTGGAATTTAGCATGAGTCATTATGGATTACACTTTTGGTACTTCTATTCGTTTTTGTGTCCTTTTTGAAAGTTGAGAACTCCAGTTTCAATTGTAGCTGGACTGAAAAGAATTAAAAAAACACATTTTTCATTTTCTGTTCCTAAGAAGAAAGAAAGCCATACAGCTTTCAACATGAGAGCAAGTAATGACAGATTTTAGCTAGACTTTCCATTTACCACCCTCACAGGCAAAACCTAGAAGTGACTTAAGGTCAAGGCAAACAAGCTAAGCAGAATCATTCTGAATCAGAGCGCTGTTTTTAAACACAGACTGACTGTGGCATGGTCAATCTCAATGAAATCTGGGCTGTTGAGAATACCATCCAACGAGACTAATGATTTAAAAAAATGTCATTCAAAAGAAATGTTTTTTATGCTCTCTGATATATTCCTAGTGCTCAAATAATTCTCCGCTCTGCTCCATTCTCCACTAACATATATCTGCAGCACGCACCACTTCTCACAGAAACCGTGCTGCTATTTTTGTTTCATTTCTGCAATAGCTGTCAAGCTAGCAAGTCTGTGGTAAGTGAGCTGCTATCTGTGTTGTTAATGTAGTAGAAATGTAGTAGTAGCGACATAATGTGGTGTTTAATATTTTTATAATGTTGTGCTTCAGGTGGGCTGTTGTGGTTCAAATGAGTATGGGGGGCAATTTTGTCCCTTCAGTGTCCTTTTGCAATGAGTTGGAGGACAGACACACACTCGTGTACCTCACAACAGGGCCTAGACTCCCTCTACTGTGAGAGGGCTAGGTGAGAAACAAGCCAAAGAGACACAACGCTACTGTGTGTGCGTGTTTGGTGAGGGTTACTGAGTGGACAACAGTGTTGCAAACTTGATTGAAAGCTCCATTTATCAGAGTAGAAATGATTACTGCAGTTTTTGAGAATAATAACCTTGCTATTTTGATGACAAAGACTTCACTTAATACACACACACACACAGACTTTGCCGTCCCAGGTGGCGAACACTTTCCACCCCACATTTGTTCATGTATGTGAGAGAGTATTTTATCAATACTTTAAGTTAGGGTGCGTGCTGTTGTCCTCTTTCATGTGCAAGAGCATGTGTTAATGAGTGTTTGGGGGTCCTCAGCAGGGGATGTGCCCGAAGCCCACCTCACGCTCTCACAGCCAGCTGGAGCCCATGTCCCTCACTCAGCGGGCCATTATCTCTAAGAGACAGCCTGTCCCAGCACCAAAAACTCACGCACAAACACATTTACCCACCATAAACCTACACAACAGATACAAACAAAATAAACGCACTACGCAAGGGTATTATAAACGTACAACCAACACACACACAAATTCACTCTTAATTAACAAACTAACTCATTATTCTCAAAAAGTGAGTGTGTACATAATTGTATAGTTCTGTAAGAGCTACACATCTGCTTGGTGCTCAAATTGGACTCAAGTCTAGCTAGTCAGTATAGACCTTTTTCACATTTCATCATAGTTGGGTTAACTTTGAAAGCAGACAGAGACTGATAACGGCAGTCAGAAGAGAGAACAAAATCAAATTTACCGACCCTCCCATAGACGCTGCATTAAAAACACCCTCGCATTAACATTAACTAGTTTTTCTGTAATTTGATACATATGTAATATAACACAAAATATTGTGTTATAAATATACATATATTTTTTTTTTAATCAAAGTATAAAAACTTTGAGGATTTACGATGCTGATGACCGTTGAAATGCATCATCTCAGTCTTTAGACATAACCATTTTCACATTCGTAAAAAGTTGTCTCAAAAATAGCTATAGCAGTTTTTAACAGAAGAAATATTCATATTCATACGTTACAAAGTAATTCAATGGTGCTCAAGAGTTGCAGTCATTAAATGCAGTCCCAAAGGCATCCTTTCTAAAAATGGTAGATTGCATGTTCTAATGCAAAAGAAAAAAATATTAATATTCATAAAGCTTGGCCAACTTTTTAAACCACATGCACTTACAACATGGTCTGACTGAAAGTCTGATTTGAGCAGTTCATTATCATTGTATATTAATGATTGTTTTTCCTTATGATATTGTATAATATTCATAGGTCTACTAATAGCCCTTTCTTATTCTTTATATTAAACAGGGTTGTGTTTGTTTTTCATAAGGTTGAGCCTCAGGTCATGAATGTGTGAGATAGTGGGCATGGTTTGGGCGGGGGGTGGGGGTGGGGGGTTTTGCTACAATCGGCAAGATACCAAACCCACCCCACACACTTTCTCTCTCAGGAAAGACAAACAGCCATGTTTGTGTGGGGTAATTAGATGAGGAGCAGTGAATTAGCAGAATCCACAGAGCAGTCATGTTGCCGAGCACAGCCCTGCCTTACAGGGACCTGCTAATTACCCCTTGTTAGGTTGATATGTTGTTTTTTTGCCCGTTTGCCCTTAATGGACACCGCAAGGCATCCTCCTGACCGACGGGAGGAACAACAAAATGGTAAAGCGACAAAAAGGATCAAGAAGATGCTTTAGTACCACTAAGCGTCCACAGATCTAACTGCACAACTATGTTGTCTTTCTAATCTCCCACCGTGCACAATATACAATATACAGTAACTCAGCTAAAACATTTTGAGACCTTAGCTAGGGAACTATGTCTGCGCCACTGTGTCTGCTCTTAGTTATGCTGTACCATGTGCGTTTAAGTGCAATAGAATGTATGTTTGATTATTTCAAAGTACAAAAAGGGGAAATCCACATTTGAGGTCATACTCGAGTCATGCGATGGAGAGAAGAAAGCAGGAGACAGAAAAAGAGATCATAAGAGTAATTGTTTGTGTCGTATAAGTGACAGGAGGCAAGAAAAGCTATACACACATCAGAATACAACTGATGCCCCAACAAAAGAATGAGTGCTGTGCTGCACTGGAAAAATATTAGCTCCAACTTCAACAAGACTTTTTTCCCTATGAAAACATTAAAGCACAAAGCTGTCTTTCAACTACACCACAAATACACACACACACGGACACACATTTGAACCAGACGTGGCCAAATGTAAACCAGATCAAGGCTGCATTAGTCAGAGACCAAAGGAATTGTAGTGCTGCTCTGAGCTCGATTAGAGATGTCTGATCTCATCACATGAACACAGCCTACCTGTCAAAATCCATCGCTCATCCCGTCCCTGAAAACTGGCACAGACACGCTCTCTGATAGAAAACATTATTGATGTAGGACTGCGTCAAGACACAATGGAGAGGCGATCCAGGGTTTAATATGGACTCCACGGCACCAGCACCTTCAAACAACGACAGATTTGCACACTATCATACCTTAGGGGTATACTGTACAGTCCATGCAGAACAGTTATATGTAATGATTGTTATAATACTAAAGAATACTACTAGAATTTTCACAATATTTAACATCAGTTTGAACAACAGCTACTATGCTACTGAATATACTCTTATTTATTTATACTGGTTAGAGTTAAATATTAATTTTAACACTAACAAAGTAAAACTGAACAATAGCATGTAGCTGTTTTGTCAAAATGAACTCAAGTAAATTGTATAAAATAAAATGTGTAAAATCTAATTGATTAATCTGCTTTTTTTTGTGCTTTTTTTTAAGATTATTAGCATCGGCCACCAATCTTGCCATTTATGGAGCATATATATTGATAAATATACTGGTCAGTCTGTCCCCCATAAATTACCATGAGCCATAGGGCTGGGTGATATCACAATAGTTTGTTTTCATATCAGTCGATATCGATAATTATCACAATAAATGTCCCTTTTTTTTAGTTTCCGCTTTAGTTTTTAAGTTTAAAGACAGATTTTTGCTCCAAATTTAAAGTTGTAGAAATCAAATAGTTACTTGTGGTTTTAATTTACTCTTTATGGTCAGAACATGTCAAACAATTCATGTTTTTGAATTCTTTACACTTTTCCCATCATTTTCCTTAAAATAAAAATATTAAAATCACAGAAAATACTTTAATCATGTTCTATAACTCCTTTAGTACATTTAATACATGTCTATATTTAATAATACAATAAAATTGGACACGAATTCCAATGTTTATGACAATACCATGGTGTTTTTAGTCTCATTACAGTAAATTAAGGTCGATTTGTTGACTGAAAAGCCTAAACACAGTGTTTCTCCTGTTTGTCAGCGCTGTTTCATCTGCCTTTAAACTCATTTAAATCAGCGGGTCATTTGTGTTGTTCGCTGAATCTCACAGCGCTGTTTAGTGTTTGCGGGCCCGAGTAAACTCATCTGTTCTGGTGAGATCGCGCTGCAATGCTATTCTTCTTCTTCTTTTGTTTATTGGCAGATCGCACCAGTTCCCGCCTTGCGTTGCTGTTTGAGCGGATAAACGGTCTGTGTGTCACGGTTCAAATGAGTCGCGCATTTCGCTTTTGGCACATAAACATTATATTGAACATTTATCGAACTCTTCATATCGTTTTATCGAGGAAAATTACATTGCAATAATTATCGCTATCGATTTTTCGCTCAGCCTTACCATGAGCAATTATATAACCCATGTTGGCTGACCACTAGCTATAAGGCCACATGTATGGTACATCTACATCCGCACTGTGCGTACTCCAGTGTGGAGTTGGGACAAGGGCCCCTAATGGCCCAGCGCTTGAGCAGGTGCAGTGCATGCACGTGGTCTCTCGGGGGAGTGCAGGGCCTAACGCGGTAAACATGGGACCTATTTAAAGCAAGCAGGCCTCTCTCTCTGGCTCTGCTGGCCTCCGCTAGCTGTTTCCACAATACCGCACTGCCCCTTGGGACCCCCGCTTGCCAGTCACACTGTACCAGTCTCCCCTCCTCTAGAGACCCAGCACCCAATGCTTGTGCACCCAGACAAAAAAAAAAAGACAAAAAAAGTTGGAGATGATGAAAGAGTGCGTCATGGAAGGATGGGAATTAAATCACAGAGACCACAAACAGCCGTACAGCTGCTTACCGATGCCATCACCTGTTCCAGCCCGTGCTTCAAAAGTCGACATGCGAATGTGCGAGCCTCACATACACACTACGACGCGGAAATATACATGCGTGGCGACATGCTAATGCATACACAAGCAAAAACGCACACCTCCTCTTCACACATTAAAACTGTTTTCCTGTCGCTGCCTTGGGGAAATTAAAAATATATTATGGACCTCCAGAGGTTCGTGCAAGGAGATGAAGAAAAATAGAGAGGGACACAAATGAGAGAGCGAGACAGACAGCGAGACATGAACGGAGAGAGAGGAAGACACACAAAATCACTTGAGGGTTAGAGAGATGGATCTCTTGGTTGTGTCCTCTTTTCTAAACTGCCCACTGCATCATGGAGAAAGAAGGCCATTTTGGGGCTACAATGTAGCTGACGGTCATCATTGCTCCTGTCCTCCTCTCACCCTCCCCTCCTCTCATCCCTCGTTCCCAGTCACCAAACGGAGAATGCATGGCTGAATCCTGCTCAGGTTAGATTCCAGAGGGGACAGAGCATGTGCAGGGACCAGGAGACTGACTGATATTTCACTCTGTCTGCGAGTGTGTGTATACACACACAAAAATCATCTAAAAGATCTTGCCAATCCTCTGGTTCTCAACAGTTGCTTCGGTAGGTCCAAACAAAAAATGGTCAGTTATGAGCCAAACCGAACTACTGCTAGCCTAATCAGTCTAATGTTTTGTAGTGATTCAAATACGACAGCAAGATTATATACTGAACTGGCTCTAGTAATTCTGTATGAATGACTTATGACAGGCCTGAAAACATCAAACAAATCAATGTAAATATTTTACACTTTACATAATAAATGCTATCATGGAGTTGAATGATTAAAAAAAATCATTATTATTGTTCACCGACTAAAATATATAAATATTTTAGCTGCATTTATTTGATTAAAAAATACAGTAAAAACAGTACTATTGGTAAATATTATAAATTTACTTGTTTTCTATATTAAATTAAAATTTCTTATCTTATCTTAGTTCTATGTTTTTACAGGAATTTGACAAATAGAAAGTTCAAAATAACAGCATTTATTTTAACTTTATTAGAATTTTTTTGTAACCGTAAAGTCTTAGCTTTCACTTATTATCATATTAACGTATCCTTGCTAAATAAAAATAAAAATATTAATCTCTTTAAAAAAAAAAATCACTCACTGCTGTCAAAATTTTGTGGAATGAAAAAAAAAAAAGTATAAAAAAAAAAAAAATAGTCATTTCATGTAAATGCCCCTCAAGAAAGGCATCTGACTAAGGTCAGTTGAACCCAAAAGTCAATTTATTATACAGGCCTTTCCTTAACATTGATTAGTTAGCTAATCATTCAGGCAAACTGCAAATGAGTATTTTTGAAAATACAGCATGAAAATGTGTCATTATGTCCCAAAAAAAGACTAAATTGATTTCTTGTTTAATATACATTTAAACTGGAGCCAATTAAAAAGTTGGCAAATAACAATCTGAACTTCTGGCCCAACCAAGCCTCCAAAAACAGCTCTGCTCTGTACTGCACTGACTGCAGAACATACCTTTCTTTCTCCCTCTTTCATTCTGGCCTCGACAAAAGTTTAATGTGTGCCGAGTTTGACAGCAGAGGCTATTAAGAGGGTCATAAATAGGACTGGTTCGGTGACCTGCTGCCAAATAAAACCAGAATACAACAGCTCCCTTTCTGCCTGAGGAATACACAGGTGACCAAAAAGCTCACATTACGGGTGAGGTCACAATGACTCGCCCAGTGTGGGTGAGACCAAGGGAGAGCAGACGGAGCCATCCGATTGGCTGCGTTAAGAGGTCCTGCAGGCCCACCAATAGCTGAGGGAGAAAATGAATAAAATAATTCAATTCAAGATCATTACAACCCCTATCGGCCAGCACACAGGGATATGAGCAGCCTTTTTCCACAATGAATCATAGTCGGGGACATGCACACAAATTGGGTGCTTGTGTGCGTCGATGTGTGTGTGAGTAATAATGTACTTGATCCCTGCAAATGTGCGTCAGACGATGTCCTATATGTTGACAAAGCAACGTCTCTAGGGCTATTGTTTCAAAGTGTGCATGTTTGTGTCTGTGTGTGTGAATGCATCCAAAAGCACCGCTCCAGCTCTTTGACAGGAAGCAGGAAAAACAATGCTCAACTTCACAGCTCCGATGGCACTTATAAAAAAACAATTCCCCCTCCCTGCTCCATCTTACGAAAAATGACAAGCGTCTGCATCTGTCTCTATAAACTCTCGTTCTTCCTCGTCTTCCTTTCCTTCGACCAACCCCCACCCCCCCTCCCCACCACCATCTCCCTGAGTCTCCAGTGTCAGACCTGGCTCATTTTCTCTCTTTTCTCCTTTCCTTCTCTTCTTCCCCTCTGGGCCAGGGAGGGACGGGTTGTTTTTCTATCTCAGGGAGCACAGGGTGGAGAGAGAAAGAGAGAGAGAGAGAGAGAGGGAAATGGGGGGTGTACCTCCGGCCCGCTCCCCCAGCGGGACAGACCAAAGGGGCCTCAATCAGGTCCTTGGGGGCCTGCGGGTGGGGGGGCGGGGATCTAACTCTTTCCTTTAACCTCTCTACCCCTTAATTCCAACCCCCCCGCAGCACTCGCTCCAAACTCAGCGCACATTTTCCACCGAGGGGGGGGGGGGGGGTGGCGAAGTGAATTTAATACCAGGAAAAGCCTGCCAGTGTCCTTGTCGACATCATTTCCTAGGGAATAAAGGGAAGGAAGGTTTTTTATCTTTTTAAATAAGAGATGGCGAGCGGCCCCCTGAGCCCCAGCACAGCAGCACAAACAAACACAGGAGAGAATATGGATAGGGGGAAGGGATTCAGAGAAAGAAGGAAAAAAAAGGGAGACAAAGAGGAAAGAGAAAGGGAAAAAGATGAGGTGATGCGGAATGCGACCAAGTCCACCCGGAACAGAGGTGGGGAAAAAAGGCTTATTAGCACGAGCAAATGGGGTTACGGCACGAAAAATGAAGGAGAGAGGGATGACGGGAGGAGTTGAGGAGGAGAAGCAGGGAGGAAGTGCGGAGGGTTTAGCGAGAGCCCAGGGACTCCCCTTCCTGCTGTATCTCACACACGCAGCACTTTGCAGCCACCCAGGACCTCAGTCAGCACCCCTCCAGCACTCCCTCAGAGCCGGTTAGGAGGGGCCCGCGTCATCCCCTCAGGCCCCCGGGGGCCACTCTCTCTTACTCCCTTCTCTCTGCTGAGCTCACCAGGATGCAACACTCACATACACTCACAAAAGTACAAACACACACACTCTCCATATCTGACTTCAGTGATTTTAATACCCTTATGAGCAATAAGTTTCCAATAAAGGCTATATATTATTTTACTTAGGCCTTTTTAGACATGTTTATTGATAGGAATACTAGAGGAATGACAGGAAATAATGGGGAGAAGGGGGAAAGGGTCCGGGAAATGGCCTCAATTGCATATCAATAACATCAGATCCCATAAAGATTCATCCAGTCGGGAATTAAATAGATATATTTTTGTGTTTTTCTGCATTTTGAAGTCTTAAAGTGCAGGCACATTTACTGTTGCTCAAACAATATTTCCTAGACAGAATCTAGTCAACAGTAATCCACATGATCTGGAGTTAGATCGCAACTTTAAAATGATCCAAGAAATCTATTTATCTTCTAAATACACTTCCCTGCACAAAAACGTTTGCCTTTGAAGTATTTTATTAAAATATCTTAAAACAAGTTTACTTTTTGCCTGTCAACACCCCCTCCTGCCACTAAACGGTCATATAGAAACCACTTTTCACAATCCAATCAAATCTCAACAGGTGAATGCTATCACATCCCTCCCTACTGTATCCTGTATCTTTCAGTGCAAGGACTAATTCATTCATAATCCAAAACAAAATGCACAGCTGTGTAGAGCTGAAACAACGAATCGATTTAATCGATTAAAATCGATTATTAAAATAGTTGTCAACTAATTTAGTCATCGATTCGTTGCTAAATAACTTTTATTTGCCGTAAGCGGCTCATTTCGCGCATATTTCAAATCTGCGGTGACCAAAGTGTGGCAGTAATGAGCCACCGGAGGTTTTACTCAGCCAGTACAGCAGGAGAAGTAGCGAATAGCCAATAGCTGGCCTCGTTTTATGTCACGTGCTTCCCGAACAGCGTCTCTGCAGCATTCAGCGTGATGTGGGAGAACTGTACTTTGAGCCTTTAAAAAAGAAGAGTAACCTGTAAACTCTGCACTACTGAACTGTTTAAGGGGACGTTCACATATCGCGTCTTTTGCGCGCTCAAGTTCGTTATTTCCAACACCGCACCGCATCGAGTTAAAAACATTTAAACTTTTCAGAATGCGGCAAGCGCACCGCGGGTCATGTGACAAGAACTAACCAATCAGCTTCATCCTTTCCCATAACAACGTTAAAAGCTCAGTCAAGATGAAAGGAACAGCTGATCATAGTGGTATATGGATTTCCATTTTGAAATAAATTTAGTAGCAGAGCTACTGCAAGCGATGTTTTGAGCATCAAATCCATTTATCCTTTGCTGAAATTTCCGCGTCTTCAAGGAGAGAGCACGTCATGGTTGCTTAGCAAAGGCAGATGCCTCAGGGGCGCTTCTGCCCGAGCGCTTTGGAAAGAAGGAGAAAGCGGTGCGCCTAGCGTTTTCCACGTGTTTTTAGGCGCGATTTGTGAACGGCCCCTAAGACTTTCATTTGTGCAGATTCTCCAGTACAATGTTGTTTGCAAATGTTTAGTCGTAAAAGCTGAGAACATTGCTTTTTAAAAGTTAACATTTAAAGCTTTACAAACATGTTCTGTGATCAGTTTGTCGTTTACCAGTTCAAAATTCAGTCTTGCAGCCTAATTATGACTGAATGAGAGAGGTAAATGTTTAAAGATATTTGAAATGCACTTTTTTTCTAAGTATTCACCGCTCTTTTTCACACAGCAGGTTTTTTGTGTGTGTCCGATTTTTTTTTCTGGACAACCTTCTGATGGATTTTACTTTAAATTGTGAATTCCATTCAGGTTTCATGCCATTAGCACTTTATTCGAAGGATTGTTTACAATTTCACAGCATAAGCTATAAAGCTGTTTCCCAGTAAATAATAAAATACAATGCACTGCAATTTTATTCTGTTTTATTCTTATTCTTCGTGAAAATATGTTCTGAAAGATTCCTTAATAAGCTTTGTTTGGGATGTTAAACTACTTTAGGAGCTCTAAGGAGTGCCATGGTGAAAACATTATTTGAAATCTACTTGTGAAATTTGCTAGAGTATGGGTCAGTGTTCTGATTGCAGAAGAGTTCGACAAAGGATTACTAACACATAATAAAACAACTCCAGGTATATTTTTGATGAGGATATGACAGTGCAAAATGGTTAAAATCTCTTAAAAAATCTATGCTGAAGGATAAAGACCATTTATGAATAATTTACTTACTAATAAAGGAATTAATGTATACAAAAAGTATTATAACAATTATTGAAAACGCTCGAGTAGTGAAAAGGGCTTCTAAGGTAATTGGTTAAAAAGCTAAATCTAATATTCAGAAAGATGCACGATCTAAAACAGCCCGCTCGGATTTTGCCAGATAGGAATTTTCCTCTCCAGAGAGGAGGTGTAATCAAACTCGTCAAGTCGTGCGATATTACATTCTGAGTGCGGCAAAGTGCCTTTACGTTCAGACAGGAAGCGCCTCTAAGCCTCCAGTCCAGTATGCACCTGGACGCCATCCTCTTGTGCCTTATGAAAAACTCTCCCTCCTTTCCTCCCTTCCTCCCTCCCTCTGTGCGCAGGGCTGCAGGCCATGTGGAATTGATATTAGAGATTGTGATGCAGCGGGTCGTCTCCCAGGAGCAGGGGGTTGGATGTATCGTGCAGGACGCCACGCTAGCGAAATCATACCTGTCTGAACAGAGGAGTCCCAACCACTGGCGCACTCTGTAGATTCGGCCTCTTCCACCGCTACCGAAAAAGAGAGAGAGAGCGTATTAGAGCGTTTGTGTAGCCAAACCACACATTTCAGGCACACAAACATTTTCGGCATTCTTCTCAGAAGCGCTCCACATAAACGGCGGCCCATCTTGAGCCTATGATGAGTTCGATCTGATTGTTGGATGCACATCAAAGGGCTTTATTGTGTGTATGTGCTCTTTGTTTGTCTATGTGCTAATTTTGGAGGTGCAAAAACAGGTAACGGGAGGCAGTGATATAAGAGGAGGAATGTGTGATGAAGGTTTTCCTGGGCATAGTCAAGGAAGGTAGCCCCACTGGCACACAAACAGGAAGCAGCAGTGTTCAGGACACAATAAGAACTTGGACCACCCCCCACAGCCTCACCACCATAAACACACACACACATTACCGGTCTCTACAAAACTCCCCGTAGCCTGGAAGCACTTTGGCACACAGTCTAGAATGGAAACACACACTGTAACTTTTCAACAACAAACACAGTCGGTAATTTGTGTAACCTCTCCACATTAGAGGCATCAGTGCATGAAGGAATATGTAGAGTAATTTATAACAACACTTTTTCAGCATGAATGGACTATTAAGTGTAGAAGTCTTCACACTCGGTGAACAATGTCCATGAAGATAAGGAACAAAAAGCAGGAAAGATAAACATCGATGATGAGGTTCAAAAAGGGCTAAGACATAATTAAGCTATCAAACTAACCACATGAATATTTAAAGCGTTAATTAAGCCAAAATTAAACTTATGTTATTATTTACACCCTCTCGTGTTCTTTCAAACCCCTTGAGTTTTTTTATGTTGAAAACAAAAGGAGGTTTTAGGAGGCAAGCTCTTTTTCAGTTACAATGAAAGTCAAGAGGGAGTGGAGAAGTCAAAAAATAAAATAAAATAAAATAAGACATTAATGTGAATGCTCACACAGTTCTTCTTCGGTTATAATAAAAGTCAATAGGGATTGGAGCAATCAATCTTAAAAATAAAACAAACAAAAAATATATGTAAAATATGAAAAATTAAATAAAAATTAAAATAACATTAAATAAAAATAAAAATTAAATAAAATATTCTGCCTAACATCACTTAAGCCGCCTTCACCTTCAGTCTCTGCTAAATAAATGTAAATGCCATTTTATCTTTTTTTTTTCTTCGGAAAATGAAAGTCATACAGGTTTACACTAACAGGAGAGTGCTCCTTTAAATAGAGTTTATGTGAGAAAAGAAATAAAAGTGGGAACAAGAAAGACAGGGAGAGCCAGAGAAAGCACGAGAGAGAGACTGAATCTGCTCGGTGTAAAGGAAATTGTGGTTAGATATTCTCCCACTGGCATTGGGCATCACAGTCTCACTAAACCCACTTCCTCTCAGGAAAAGACTCTCAGAGAAAGCGGGGGAAAAAATTAGAGACAAAAGGAGAGAAAGACAGAGTGAGGGGGAGAGAGAGAGAAAGAGAGTGAGTAAGGCACAAAATGCACTGTCCCCGACAGCCATACTGCATTCCTTCCACATTATCTGTTCCTTAATTACACACAGACTCTCTTTTCCTCTGAAAAACACACACACCACCAAGTGCCGTCTGGGCCACCGTACAGCGTCCTCGCTGAAGCTGCTCCCAGCAGGGTGGTCGGTGTGAACTCGACTCCACTACCACCTCCCTTTTCCATATTCTACTCCCAAGCCAAGGCCAACAGGCCCCTGTTTTCCCTTTCAGTGCTGTGGAATATTAGGACCGCAGACGCTCCAGCCAGGAGTTCCAGCGCAAAGCCTGCCGTCAAAGCCCGAGGAGCCGAGCCAGGTCAGAATGACTGGCCTGTTACCGGACACCAAGCGCTTGAGCCCAGAAACAACAGAAGGCCTTTGCTAACAGGACACTGAGGTCTTCTCTTCCACTCCTTTCAAAGTCAAGGGATACGTCACACCTCTCTTTGCCTTTCTCTTGTCCTTTGTTTAAAAGTCGCTCACATTTTTCCCTTGCTATTCAAATTCCCACTCTAAAATTATTCTTGTTCCAGACTTGGAGGCAGTGTTGAGTAGAACTGGAATACGTGTAATTCATAAACAGATCACAAAAATAAAGTGGTTGGGTCATTTACAAAATAAGGATGACATATATGGTGTCCCTCAAGTGTTGTTTCTAGTGGTCAACCGATATGTCGCCAAGGCTGCTATATTGCCAAGGCCGATATATCGGCCGATATTTGGCAAGTTTGCCCGCTTGGCCGATGTGTTAGAGGTAGGACTTTAATTTTGACGGCGCTGAGAGCAACAGCGCCTGAGTTCACACAGCTCACATTCTCCCTCTTGTTTACTGTTGTCATTAACAGTTCTGTCTAATACGGATAGAAGTCTGTCGAAAAATCAGATAGAACAGTTAAATAAAGGAATTAATGTATACAAAAAGTATTATAACAATTGCTTTTATATTATTAGTAATAGAAAGGCAAACATTATAATACTTTCTCATTTGTCGTCAGCATTAAGCAAATACACATTTATATAATTTAAACAAATCTTTGAATGGCTAATGAATATTTAATATCACAAACCTTGTAAATTTAGTAGAATCCAAAAGTTAGATCTTGTGAAGTGTGTATGTTTATCCAGCATGATCTCGTGCTCTCTGTGTGACGGTTGGTCTGTTTGAATTGAATGCTTTAAACTTTAAACTCGTGATTTTAAATTATGCTGCACTTTATGCATTTGCCCACTGTGTCAGATTTATGTAATTTTCTCTGTGTGCTGTATGTAAAATGAATGTTTCCCTGGATTTATTTGAAAAATATGATTCCCAATGCACACAAACTTCCCAGAATACTGAGTGCCCTGTTGGTTACACTGTATTGATGTTTGTGTGCATTGGGAATCATATTTTCAAATAAAACAAGAGTAACACTCATTTTACATACAGCACACGGAGAAAGTTACATGAATTTGCTTCCTTGAATTACTTCCTTTAATTATATTTTTTGTTACATATTTATTTATTTGTGAAAAAAACTTTGTCATCTAAAGTATAAGTATGTTTATTTTACACATTTTTATTTTACCATTGTCAAATGATTTCAAATTTTGTAAATATTGTTAAAAAATATATATATATTGGCTTTATATCGGCCCCCTTGCTTTCCAAGATATCGGCATCGGCTGTCCGTCGACCACTAGTTGTCTCAAACAGATTACAAAAATCAAGTGTTTGGGGCTTAAATAATTAAAATTTAGTTTCTGTCACAATTTATTTACTTTTTAAAAAATCGTATGATTCTGATGGGATCTTCGGCTTTATTGTAAATAGCATTTTTATTTTTTTAAATGTGTTATAAAAGAAGAATGAACAACACTGCAAATCAGAGAGTCTAAAAGGATTTAAAAAATTACGCATTTGTAATTACCAGAATATATTATATTGTAAAATACACTTTAAATATTGAGTACTTATCAGAGTAAACAATAAATTGGTTTGTAATTCACAAATGAACATGACTGCAGTCAGGCAGCATCTTAGCTTGCACATTTAGCACAGCACAACTCGTGTAATTTGTAATCAGGATTGGGAGGAGGTTCATGGTGGGGCCAGCGATGAACATTTTATACCAGGCCCAACAATTGCTTTCTGTTGCCCTGATCTGGATAAAATCAAAATCCATCTACCCAGCTTAGATGCTCTCCTAGTCTTCTCTGACCATCTCTTCCCTTCAGTGTAAGTTTGTATTTGTGTGTTCTTTCTCTGTTCACAGAATAGTTTCTCTCCCGGCCTGAGTTGCGTCGATGCAGTGTTGTACTGTTTATCAGGGGAGATATCATGCAGCTTTTTCTAGTCAGATCTTGCTCTCTTGTTCTCCACTGTGCAGGGCTGGGCTTCCTTCCCCCCTGGCTTTATGGTATGCTCCCGGTAGTCTGTAGGATCCACTATGAGTGCTGCTACTCATAAAACAAAACCGCACACACTTACAAACACACACACAGAAAACACAGTATCTCTCCAGAAACCCAACCTACACTGCAGGTGCTAAGCACACTCAGACACCCACACTCACACAAAACATCTACCTTCCTTAAGAAGAGATCATTAGTGTTGATTACTTGTTCACATTCATGGTTAGAGGTTTACACAAACCCCTAACCCTAAAGATACAAGGGATAGTTCACCTCTATGCATATTGTCTGTGGTAAAATACATTTTGAAAAAGCAGCAGTGTTTTTGTCCAAAAACGCAAAATTTCCCTTCTGAAATGTATATTTTAAAAAAATATTAAATATTAAAATATTGTCTTTTGTATTCCACAGCGAGCAACTAATACTGTAACATTTGTGCTACAGACATTAAAGATAATTCTGCGGCTCGTGAAAGATGGCTCCACAAATTCTGTGTGAAAGTTTTTTATTTTGTTTTTTTTTTTAAAGTTCTGGGATTAATGTGCTTGTTTGTATGGCTGCACAACATGGCCAAAATAATTAATTATTTAATTAATTCATTATTATACTGATTATTTTAAAGTTTAATAATTTTATATAAGAATAAGAAGATTACTTTTATTATTATTATTACTTTTGCTACTAAATAAAATAAATGTAAAAAGTTGCTTGAATTGAGGGAAAGTGCAAATGCATTTTTTTTCTGATAGAAATTCACTGTAATAAAAATTGACTGACTGCAATTTCAAAAGTGATTTATTTATATTATTTGTATTTAATTTAATTATTATTTCATGTAAATACAAATGTCATAATAATAATAATAATAATTGTAGATAACAGTACTGTCAAATTTCAATAATAATACTTATGGCTGTTTTAATTTCATAATTTTCAAGGTTAAACCAACAAGCTAACCCTGGAATGCTCGCATGTAAAAGACCACAACATTGTGCTTCACTCTGAAACACAGCACATATTTTATATTATATATATATATATATAGTATATATATATTATGTATACACACACACACACATATATATTTATATATTTATTTATTTATTTATTTAGAAAATCGTACCAAAGAATATCATGATTATTATTATTTATTTTTTGAAACGTTTGACTCTAATAGCCCCAATATGGTTTACTCTTTTTGAAGAAACTGACTTTAAAAAAAAAGGATTTTGAAGAAGGAACCCCACGCTATGCATAGAGACCAGAGTATCAAAGAAACTTCAAGGTGGGCTCTACTGATCTGGGTGGCTACGTACTACCCCATCAGCACCTTCACAATCATCCAGAACACGCTGTCTTGGTGCAGTACCAGAATTCAAACCAAAGCATCACCTAAATCTCAGCCGCACCACCATGAACACTTAAGACTCCTGGACCAGGCGAGGGACGTCACATTCCTGAAGACACGTCTTCCCAACGGAGGAGGAAAAAACGCTAAATTACTCCCAATCAGAGCGCCACTCATCCCCCATTTCCCGCTTCATTAGAGGAAGGATATTGGAGTGTAGTCAGGCAGAGAGAAAGAGCGCAGGAGTGCGGAGGAGGAACAGGGTTACGGTAGACAAATGCCCTACGTATCCTCAAACACACACACACACACACACACAGAGAGACAGCTCCGTTCAGCCCCGGGGCTTCAGCACAACAGCACCACACACAGTTGAGCCCCGATCCCTGTCTAAAAACAAAGCTGCCGGCGGCACTGGCAGACCTCTGCCTCCTACACACTACTGCACTGCACTGGGCTCGAGCCAAGTAAGACATACTTACTTGCTCTCTGTCTCACACACACACACACACAGAGAGAGATACAACTCCAGACCCACTGTGAAGTCAATGGTCAGAGATATCAGTGAATGAACAGCTATATGAAAGTGACTGCAGATTCTACACAATATAAATTATTACTGTTACAAGAACCTAAACACATCAAGGTGTGGCTGGCGCTCATCTACAGGGATGGGCCATCCAGCTGCTGACCACTGGACTACAGATGGCCCTCAGTACACACTTGCAGTCCTGAGTGACTCAAACTCTCCAGCCCTCCTAAAAAACAAGAATAAAACATTAAACCCAAGAGGATATTAAGACCTCACACTAGGATCCGCACAGCCAAACACAACCCCACACGGAAAGAAACAAAGGAAGAGGACGATTGGGAGAAGAGAAAAAAAAAAGTCATTAGAAGGAGTTTTAAAAGCAGTATTCTATTAAAAGCATCTTCCTGCTCTCCCTCATTAGCTGAGCATATTTATTTCTGTGTATCTTGTCTTCATCCCCTGTCGCCCTGCATGCAGAAAGTGCGGTTGTTGCGAACTGCGACGCGACGGGGGGGGAGGGGGGGCTTATGCCATAGGAAGTGTGAGATGAAGAGGAAATGTGAGATATAATGGGCATATCATGTGTTTGTCGACCATCCACAATCAACCAATCACCAACTTTATATTAGTTACTGACCGATATAGTAAATTCTTGTACTAGGTGACTGACTGATTTTGGCCAGGCCAAAAAACATTTTGTTAAAAAAAATTATTTACATTGATAATTGATCAACGTTAATATTATAATTCTACACAGTTTTGTCTAAATAAATTAAAAATTAAAATGCAACCAGAGGATTTAGGTATCACAGCATTTTAAATGTACTGTAATCATTTTAAAGAGTTTGAAAGTTTTAATTAAATTGTTTTTAAAGAATAACTAAGGTAACATTAGATGTCGGCAAATCTAAATGTAAAAATAGAAGAAATAAGCATGCATAATTAAATACTCAACATCAACCAATAAAAAAGGTCTCCAATATAACCTGTGTATTTCAAACACGCAGTGTACATCTATAAAAAAAATCTGTTAATTGTGATTAAATACTGAAAACGACATACATTTTACATTTTGTGTACATCTCATTTGCTAAAATTAAATTGTATGCCACTCTACTATAAAAACAGTAATATTGTAAAATATTATCACAATAAAAAAAATAAAATCAGTATATTTTAAAAATGTATTTATTCCAGTGATGCCAAAGATGAAATTTCAATGCAAACTTTTAAATGTTAGTGTATACCGCTGTATTATGTTGCCAATGTTGGCCTACCACTACAAACTCACTACATACCTTATTCACTTTTGGCATTGTGCACTGGTGAAAGGAAGGCTCCACATTGCAGGCACTGACACTGCTTCCTTCCTCCAGAACAGCTCCTGCTTGTAAAATCTTTATTCAGTGGGGTGCGCGTTCTAATGATAACAGCATGTTTTAAATGTTACCTTGGATACTTTGCATTTCCTTAACATGCTCTAGAGCTACACAGGAGCTGGAGGGAGGAGTAGAGATTGACGCCGTGCCTCCATTTCAAGATCCAAAATGGACACCACTGACCAGTGCATTTGCATGCTTTTACATACTGTGATATCTAAATGTCTGTAACTCTAGATGGATCTGGACCTTATGTTATAAGGTGACAAGATTTATGAAATGAAAACTGGGGGTATTTTTAGTTCAGTGGGCAATATGTATTTGAATTAGGACAATTTAGTTTTGTACCCACACTATATTCCCATTTGTACAGCTACTTAACTCACATATGCAGTACCTAAATATTAATAAGGATTAATTAATTTTGAGGACTCTTTTGAATGCATACATTTTTTAAATAAAGGCTCCACTGTTTGGTCAGCCTTAGTAAGTTGAATTAAAATAAAATAAAATAATGTAATAATATTCAAATTAGCCTATAAACAAGCTAAACTATGAATAAAATAAACTATGTGTGTGTGTGTGTGTGTGTGTGTGTGTGTGTGTGTGTGTGTGTGTGTGTGTGTGCGTTAATCTCACAGGTAGGAAAGGGTTAATAAATAATCAGCATCCTGGGAAAATCTCCCCCATTTTAGCACCATTGCAGGGGTGGACTGCTGTTTCTTTTTCCATTTAAACTATTATTTAAAGGAAGAAAGAAAAAGGAAAAAAACACATTTTCCCCCAAGGGCCATCTTCAAACTCCGTCTCTTCATCTCACTCTCTCACTCTCACACACACACACACACACATACACACACAAATCCTTGACACAATTTATTTCTATATTATTGAAATTCCTCCTCAGTTAATTACTGCTGTGTTGGAGTGAGCATGCAGCGTTATTTGCATTTCTGGGTCCTGTTAAGCAGTGTTAAACAGCACCGTCACCACACACACACACACAATCACAGAGACAAATATATGAGTGTAGCTGACGGCAACACAGTGATCAGCATAGCAGAGCGGAGAATAGGATGAGGGTAGAGATCAAACAAGCGCGTCGTAACAAGATGGCAAACACAACGCTCGCATTTAGCCGCCAAAACGCTTGCCAGCCGGTGGGAGAATGACACAGCCTTTAATTGTTTTCAAAATGAGTGCTTTAAATTAACAACGGGCGATGCTTATCTACCAAAATAACAAGGGTATGGGGAAATCACAATATGTATGCAAAGATGAACACGCACAGCTTCTATCTGAACTTGTAAAAGGTCTGGCTTGTACTATCACTAATGTCACCAAATGAAACTGCAAAACAATTAATACTGTTTTCAAACAGGTTTCTGAATCAGGTGTGCCATTGGTTGGCCAAATAGATCCTTATCCTGCTTCAAACTCACACCATTGGATTAGCCAGTGTTGCTGGTCGTGATTCTCACACAAACAGAAATGTTTTGATAGCGCCACAGAAGCACTATGTTTATACTTTTCAGAAGAAATCAATGCACTTTTTGGGGCATGAGCACAATGGCGAAGCCAACTGCAGCTTGACTTTTACAATAATAATATTTGAAAGAGAATGTCTTTCTGAGTTTCGTTCTTCTGTTGAACATAAAAAATATTTTTAAGAATGCAGGTAACCAAACAGTTACTGGTAGCTACTGACTTCCATAGTTTTATGTCTATACTATGGAAGTAAATGGCTACCAGCCACTTTTTGGTAACCTTATTAAAAATATCTTCTTTTGTGTTTAACAGAAGAAAGGAATTAATATAGATTTGGAATGTACATATCTGAGATGATATGTAGTGACATATCATCTCAGATGTGATGTACATTTGAATGAAATGGGCACTCGATAATATCCATAGTTGTTGATTGGATGAAGGCAAATCTGAATGCAAGCTTCAGGTCAAATAGAAGAAAAGGGTGGGGTTTATACAGACTAAATGATTAGAGAAGTCCGTCATTCAGACATTTCACTGATTAAAATGGGATTATAACATATTTATCTATAATTATGAACTGAAAAAATATAAATTTTTAAGGCACTTTGGTCACAAAGGTTCAAATCTAACTCGCAATATAATTCCTGCCTTATCTCCTACTGTGAGGAAAAAAGTCTTAAAGAAAGGAAGAACAAAACAACAATTGTTGCTACAGTGGTTTAATGTAGAGCTATACACAAAGAAAGCAGGTGTGGATAGCTGTCCGTAAGATGCTCGACAAGCATGAAAAGCACATCAAATTCCCCCCCGGACATAACCACAGCTAGAAAAATGGAGAACTGGGGGTGAATTCAGTTAGCATCTGTTTATATAACCCTTGTCGTTGTGACTAGCAGGATTACCAGAACACACTCCTCCAGAACCGAAGAGGAATTCCGTCAGGATCCTTCGCTTTATCAAATCAGGGATGCGTTGCACCGCGAGAGAGAGATTCTGACAACAAGGAGATGCTGTACGTACAAAGAATGAGATCGCATCTCTTAACCCAGAGAGAAGAAACATCCTCGCCCTCAGACCTGATGCTGCGAGGGCCCTTAACGAGCACACGTGCATATGCGGACCCTCACACGCGCACACATGCACGCTGGCCCCCTGCTTCTCCCAGTAAGGGCCAACACACTGCAGGTAAAACTTCAAAGATCAGCATTGCACTGCAGCGCCATGCCGGAAAAGACCAGGGAGGAATGAATAGAGAGAAGAAAAAAATGAAAATGAAAAGAGAGATTGTTTAAACAGTCGTTCTAGTACGGCTTGTATGAATATAAATTTTGAGAGAGACAAAAAGGCTAATAGATGGGCGGAGGGAGAGCGAGAATATTATGCAGACGCACCTCCAATGACATTACAATAAAAAGCTCTTGTGGACCACTGTTGGTATGTGTGTTTGACATGGAGAGAAAAAGAGAGAGATGGAAGGGAGAAAGCGAGTTAGCGAACGCTCAGGGGGAGTCTCACCTGGGCCCGGCTCTGCTGCAGCCGTCTGCAGGAGATTCAGCTGCAGAATACCTAATGCGTGTGTGGAGGGGCGTGCCGTACAGCCCTGTTACTGGCCCCGGGCCATTCTGTATGATTAAGTCTTCTACACTTAAGGGATAAAGCCTTGCTCTCCTTCTCTCCCACTGGAAGCCATTAGCAGCCCCCCATTTGCAGCTCAGTGTGTGTATGTGTGTGTGCCCTGTGCGTGTTTGAGCCCATGCATTTGAATGGGTTCATACCCCTGTGTCTTTGTGCTCCTGCCTTGTTTGTGTAAAAGTGTGTGTGTGCTGCTTCCTGAGCAAAGCGTGTGTGATTTTGTCAGTACAAAACAGCTCCACAGCACCCTGGGATTAGTGTCCAGCAGTGAGTTGTTTGGGCCCAGAGTGCATTGCAGTCCGGCCCCCTCATTAGAATGGGCCAACACAGGGCCAATGGCTGCCGCCACAACAGCACGCATCACAATCAGGGGCCTGTTGGGTGTCCCCAAGAACTGGAAGCCCGGGCCCCAGACTGTCACGTATACACAGACGCTTGCTCTGGATTAATCACGTCGGGGTCCTTAGCTCTGAGGGTGGGGCGTTTGATCTCCTCCTGTCCAACATGTGGCACAAACATCATCACAAAAAACATGTGTGACACACACAGAGTAGTGGTGAATTCTGAGGTTTTGCCATGTATTATTACAGAAATTACAAAAGGACAACCTTGTAGATGGCAGTCTGGTAAAATGGCTACAGGTTCTAAAATGTGATTGGATATGCTGAAATACACATACCTAAAGTTCAAATCTTACAGTTAGTAATAACAACAATGAAAAGTTTGACTTTTATTAAACATAATTATTAATTAAATATTGGATATTTTTATAGTAATTTTGGTAATAGATCGATATGTCAGAATATTACTTGCTTGACCAAATATCACATTATTATGTAAAATCTGTCAATTTTAGTTTTTAGTGAATTTTGACAAAAAAAAGTGTGTAAAATAAGTTCAATAAAATAATGGACAGACTGATAAAGCAATAGAATGATAGCTAGAATGAAAGACAGAATTACAGAATAATAGATCAACAGGTCGATTGATTGCATGATAGACAGTGACAGACAGAATGATAGAGCGATAGAACAAACAATAGATAAAACATTATAAAATGAACAATAGATAGAACACTAGCGCAAACGATACAATGAATAATATAGATAGAATGACAGACAGAACGATGGATGGATGGATGGATGGATGGATCTGTGCCATCTGGGCCTACTGATGAACCCAACCTGAGTCAATAGGAACCCTTTGGACCACTGAACCCGGTATTAAAAAGCATAAGGCGAGGCAATCAACATTTAATAAAGAAAATCAGAGGCATCCAGCAAGTCCTGCAGTGGAGCAGATTTAATGGGCACTATGTGTGGCTTCATGTCGCCCGTGTTCTCCGGGACAGAGAAAAACACATTATAAATGAAGAGATCCAGCATGCTGTCCATCACTGCCATGTTTCTGGGTTAATGACGCCTTAACGGTCATCCTATACTGACAAACAGTCTCGCCATGAAGGAGAGAGGGAGAGTGGGAGAAGGAGAGGCAGAGTGTCTTTCATTTCCAGATAATTAATAATAGATAAAAGCCTGACTTGTTCTGCATGGCTTAATAGCTTTTAATAGCAGGGAGAATGACGGGAACACGCACGGCTGTGTCTCCAGACGCTGGCCTGCAGACCTCCAGAGACACCGTCATCTTGCTGCAACACAGAGGGGGGAGGCGTACCTGAGCCAGAACAGACAGACACACACACACATGCACGATCGGAGAGAGGCAAGCATGCTAAAAGAAGCCCATGCACTTACTCAAACACACGCAGGCACAAACACACCCAAGAGAGCCCCGTTCATAGGCCTGCTCTCTGAATGGTGCAATTCACTACTGCCAGTATGCATATAAAAATACATACGCTCTTTCCTGTAAGCACTACACACATCACAGGAAACCACCGAAGATCAATACCCGGACACAGCGGTATGAAGCCATTCAAAAGAGGGGACTCGACTACATGGAGAACGGACACACATACACACAAACGGTGGCTACAGCACATAAACACACACAAATACCTTGTGCTGAAATGTACTGTATGATATTAGTGTGTGTTTACTCCAGCGATAAGCACAATATAGTCCGCTGGACCACAGCAATGGCTGCAGGTAGTAACGCTCATTGCTGCAAAATTACTGCACCATTTCTGCTGCATCAGGTCTGAGAGCCATACAATATTAGAGGTGAGGAGGGGAAAAACTATAAAAATTGATATTTCATAGTATCGATTTTAAATACAGTGATATTTTACCTCATAATGCTTCATTGGCAAATGTTGCATGATGTGTATTGTACAGTGAGGCTTTTAGTAATAGCCAGCCTAGTATTATGGAGCCAAAAATGGACACGGTTTATTTTTTATTTTATTTTTATTTTTTTTTGGGTGGGGGGTGTAGAGACTAACCACCTAAAAGTAACTGAAAAGACAAGAAACATGCGAAGGCAAATTGAGCTAGATATATGGCTAAAACATTAAATAAATCTATACCTGAAATCTATAATCAATACAAAATAAATATAAACTGCCTTGTATATAACTTAACATATAACATAACTTTAAAAACAAGTCTATTACTTAAAATAAATATTTAAAACAAATAACATTTTAAAGTATAAAATAGTGTTGGGCAATGATTAATCGCGATTAATCACATCCAAAATAAATGTTTTGTGTACATAATGTGTGTGTGTGTATGTGTACTCTGTATATTTATTATGTATATATAAATACACACATGTATGTATATACTTAAGAAAAATGTAATGATTATATATAAAATATATTTACATAGTTATTATTTGAATAAATATATACATGCAACTATTTTCAAAATATAAACTGTATGTGTTTGTCTTATATATATATATACACATAAAAATATAAGCAGTACAGTACATACACATTATATAAACAAAAACATTTTGGATGTGATTAATCATGATTAATCATTTCCCAGCACTAGTATAAATACTTTTTTAAAATTTCATTGCCTATAATTTGGGGAGAAAAAAGTACAGTCTTTCTGAAAATGAATAAGAAATGAGTAAAAGATTTTTCGCAAGTTTGAATTGCAATTATAAACTAAACCCGAAGAGTCATATTTCCGCATATCAATATACTGCAATATCGTATCGCCAGGTCCCTGCTGATTTCCACATCTACAAAATATCACCATCTAAACAACTGCTGCCATCCTGACAGCGAGAGATGTGGTATAAAAAAGTAATATTTACACTCAGGCAGCCATTTGTCACCGACACACCAGCATTGACAGCAGTAGGAGGAGCCCGTTTCCTCAATATATCTATGTCTCTCTTTCACTCCTTCCCTGTATCCAGGGCTATTCTGAATGCGGGCCTGATTCTGTGACAGCTCCGCCCCTTAAAACACACACACACAAACACTCCAGTTGCAGTGGAATGACAGCGGAGATGGAGTGACAGGGATGAGTATTCCCCGAGCGCAGCACGGAAGCGTGGACAGCCGGAGTTTTGCTGGGCCCTTATCGCTCAACTGGGTCACTGTATCCAATCAGGTTTTGGAGGCCGGCCCGTGAGGGCGGTACAGGCATTTCCTGCTGGACGGGACGCAGCTGACAGCCTCGCCCTCAGACCCTCGCAATCCGAGCGCATTGGCTGCTAGCTGCATCTCGCAGGTCAAACATTGGTAGCGCACCATGCCAATCTCTCAGCCTGGGCTTTTCCCACAAGGGCTTCAACTTCAATTGCCTGTCCTCCAAACCTAGGCCGAGGGAACGGCGAGGGAAGCTGATTAACCAAATACTTTTATCAGCACTGAAACTGCATCGCTGCATAAAATGGCTTTAAAAACACAAACCAGCAGTACTGGCCAGAAACACGCCGGGGGGGCTTACATGGCAAAGGGACACAATGAGGATTGACTGGACCCAAACCGAAGGCTCACCACTACATCACTCTAAAAATGCAGAAGAGTCCAGCCTCTTGCTTTAAAAACACATATGGTGGAACTAGGCACAGTTCTACACTTACTGGCCGTTCAAAAACAAGGTTATTTGAAATAATAATTATAACTCTATAATATACTGCACTGGAAAAAATGAATGAATGGTTCAAAAAAATATCTATGGCTCGAGATAAAATAAATGATAAACATAAAGTACAAATGATTTCGATGTTATTTAGACTGCTTATTTCAGACAGCGCTTTTTGTGTTCATAACACATCCATATACATCATATGACCCTATCCAGTGAATCTCAGCAATGAAGTCTAGAGGACTAAGGGACAGGAAGTCAACACTGTAAAAGAAGGAAATTGTGTACAGAGAAAAAAAGAGAGCAGATACATGAGTGGGAGGATGGCAAGAGCACTTGTGTTGTCTTCCTGAGTTTTTGTGCTCTTGGGAGAACTTGGACGGCTCGGGTCAGAAGAGACTCATAGAGTTGTACTTTCTATTTCTCTATGCTTTTTCTTTATTTTTCTCTATTTCTTTCTTTGTCTCTCCTTCACATATGTTAAGGTGTGCTGCACTTTGATGTTTTTACAAGAGCCAACTAGAGATCCACAACACCTCTGATGTGACGAAAGATGAAGATGAGACGGACAAACAACTGCCGCACAGAGAAGCGCAAATACAACATGTTCTAACGTTATCTGAAAATATCTATTTAGTCAAAGTCTTGAAAGCAAAACATATTTAAGTTGTTTAGCTTAAAAATGTCATTTTTTGATGTTAAAACACTTTCTCCTATCAGAGTTTAATGATCAAAATTGACTATGGTGGGTAAAACGTTCTAAAAATTATACTGTTTGAATGACCTAACACAGCAACATTACTCCCTCCACTGTGATGTCAGACCAAATCATAGCATTTACCAGCAAGAAGACGCAAACATAAAAAAAGACACAAAGTCACACACGTAGACACATTCTTTGTCTCTCACACTCCTCCCTCCTCGCCGCACACATGGCACATTCCTGGCCGTGCGATGCGAGGTTCTGGCTAAAGGCCGTCAGCAGTCGTTTCCTGAGGAAAGCCCTGGGTGCAGTGTCAACTCTCCTTCTTCCTCTGAATTCCCCTCTTACACACATACAAACACGCAGTGAAAGATACAGTCAGGGTCTTATCAGTTTACCATAATTCTGCCTTCCAACACCGTGCAAAACACTGAAGTTTATATATTTACCTTGACACTCTTTGACTCTAAACACACTCACTCTCATAAACACACACTCAGAGGCACAAATGTGCTTAGAAACGCACCCAGGCACATTCTCCAACTCAAAGATTCAAGAAAAACATAAACCACAATGGCATCACACACACACACACGTTAAGAGCACGGCGGAGCTCCGGTGTTCACTAGAAGAAAACATAGTCAAAGATTAAAGGGGTGCTCAGATCAGATCTGAAATTTGTTTTTCATCTGTCTCGCCTGTCAAAGACAAGAGGAAAAATGTTTCCAATATACCTGTGCTGAGAGAGAGAGAGAGAGAGAGAGAGAGAGAGAGAGAGAGAGAGAGAGAGAGAGAGAGAGAGAGAGAAGGATCGAGGAAGGCAGAGAGAAGCCGAGTCTGAGCGATATAAAGTGAATGAGGAAAAGAGAGAACATGGAGGGAGAGCAGACGTGATTAAATCCCATCGGCTGTGTGGGGCTGTCAGCGACTGTGACACGAGGTTCAGATCACTCCTCGCTAGGGAGATCACCATAATCACGTTCTTCCTGCCATGATGCCATCAAACGGGGACGGGACGGGTGGGCGGCTGCGATGGGGATGGCAATGGCAAAGCCCAAATCTGCCACACACGTCCAACTTTAGAATGGCCATTAGAATTTGAAAGTGACCACAATGAACTATCATGCAATCACAGTAATTCCATAACTGGACTTTCAAATTTCAAAACATTTTACAACCAATTCAAATTCAGCAACTACATCTAAACAGGCCATAAAGGAGTCAAAATTTCAGCTTTGACTGGTTACTGCATTATTTTCAGCAGTTCATCTGACAGCAATTTGTGTCAATTTTTGTGCTTGTGAGCCAAATCCTGCATGTCTATCATTTTTATGACCCTTCTATTGATTAGATCAAGATAAAATTGCTGTGCTGCCTTATACACAAAAAAGTGCATAAATCAGCAGTTTAGGTGTACATATTCGGCCATGTTTTATACAATCAGATCTATTTATGCAAATAACTAAGGACTAACAACTGTTTCAGGTTCACATGCACAATATATATTGTCTGATTTTTTTTTAAATAATTACAAATAAAATCTGAAGGAAAAAATTAAGAAAAGGGAAAATTAAGAGAAGAGTCAGCATTCTCAATCATGAATATCATTAAATCAGTTTTGCGTGGGTTGATATACTGTCAAATATTTTGGGCTTAACCAGATCTTGCTTGTTTCTTAAAAGCTTATAAGAGTTGCCCTTAAAATCTATAAATATTATATTAATGCTAATAAACACATTATTAAGGGTGTTAAGCCTTAATTAGCATCTCAAACTTAAAGCAATAGTTGACCCAAATATGAAATTTCTGTCTTTTACTTCAGTCTTTTACTAACCTTATAGCGTTCCAAGCCTGTATGACTGACTTTTCTTCCGAGAAACACAAAAAGCAGACTTTTTGAAGGAGGAAAAAACATTGGACCCCATTTAGTTCCACTGCATGGACAACATTTGTTTTACAAATTGTGACCCATGTTTTTAAGAGCCACAAAAGGAAGTAAGTCATACAGTTTTGGAGTGATCTGAGGGTAAGTGAGTGATGACAATTAACATTTTGGTGCAAATATATTGGTGTCCCATTAAATTGAAAATATACAGATCGAAATATTCACCATTAGATCTTTGGACTTCCTCAAATTAGAAAGGAAATATCTGTAGACATCGACTTAGTCCAAGGCTGCATTGCAAAATTGCAAGAATTAGGATGTTTTCACTCATCCAGATGGTGAGCAACTTAACAGAACACAATACAGGGGTATTGTGATGTGTTTTTTTTACAACAAAAAAAAAGTATATTTTAAAGAAGCATTTTAACTTGACATGCCATGTGGGCAATGGCAAACAGCATAGCATTTTGCTAAAGACATCCTTCTGACGCATTTGCTCATAGGCCAACAATGCACATCAGCGCAGATCCCCAAGTACTCCATTGATTTATCTGTAGAGTACTCGAAGAGACAAAACGACCAAAATGCCTGCTTTACGCCCCCTGGCAGGTGGAGGGCCCCGTGCCGAATGCCCCTGACCTGGGAGGAGGACGGCCTCCCTGGATCACAACGCTTCGGGACCCTCCAGAAATAGATGGTCCCAGTACACCACCAACAATACCATCAACCGAACAGGAGGGAGAAAGAGAACTGGGCTGTTCCACACAAAGATGTAAGAGTACAGCCTGACTGCTCAGGAGACAGGAAGAATGACAGAGAGAAAAAGAGACCGAGAGAGTCTTAATTGCCTTATCCTGTAGTACAGGCTGGGGAGTGCTTTTTGACTTCGGCTTCCAATTTCACGCTACAGCATTATTTAGTTTGATACAGACTTGATTAGGCATTACAATGTGTCCCCTCTCTGAAGGAGCTTTGTGGCCGGCCTGCATCACTAGAGGACAGATTAACTCTGCAATCACGCTCCTTCTGAGACCCTTCTACTGTTTGTTTAGCCCGCCGGAGACCATGCCAGTGCATGTTTGTGTTCCATGTTTGTGTATGGGGATACTGTGGGAGGGGTTCTTATTAAATGAACTCTACTCACACTTACAGCGACCCTTATTATGGAACATGACCACAAAGATATAGAAAGAAAGTCTGTGTGTCATTCCTCGAACTCAAGTAACTTTATTTCCAATATATGAGAATTTTTAAAGAACTCAGTTTCAAAACCTTGATAAATACACACAAGCATTGCTGGTGAACAATACTTTTAAAACTAAAGTTTCACTATTATTTTCTACTGAGAGTTACTAAACAAATAGACTACATTAGATAATTTCTAATGTAGATCATTATATTAAATCCAATTTATTTAAATTATATAAATAGATGGCATACATTTAGTGCAAATAATGGTTAATTAAATATGTAGAGATTTAATTATACTAGTTACTTATGAAAAGTTAGTGTTATTATGCAACACAAAATAATTTTAATGAAAAGCACTTAATGAAAAGCAAAGGGAGAGTTTTTCATTTGCATTTGTTAGACAATAAATTAAAGGGATAGTTCACCCAAAAATGAAAATTATGTCATCATTTACTCACCCTAATATCATTCCAAACCTCTAGGAATTGCTTTCTTTTTTTGAACACCAAACAGAATATTTAGTAAAATGCTGGTATCCAAACAGCTGACGTAGCCATTGACTTCTACTGTATGGAAAATTTGCTAATTGTGATTATGTAACACATTGTTACTTCAGTTACTGTCAATAAAAGAAGCCATAAAATAACATTTAATGAGCGTGGCATACATGCACTAAAGTGTTCCAACCAATTACGGATTGATTACTCCAGTACCAATGTGTAAAGTATTGAGTTTTACACTATGCCTTAAGACAGTGTGGTGCAAAACCTCTGATATTGGATTTTATCAGAGTTTAATGATCGAGCTGGATCCAGATGGAAGAAAGAGAATCGGACAGTCTGGTCCCCTGTCCATCACTACAGAACAGGTCAAAACTTTACATTTTTAACATCTGTCCATCCACCCATCCATCTATCCATCCATCAACACTTAAGGCCCCACAGTACACAATCCCCATGCCCCGCGATCTCCAATTCTCTTTCTTTCCGCTCCCTCTCTCTGCCTCTCCTGGAGCAAGTCGGGCCCTGTTTGATGGTGACATGAAGCATTTATTAGGCGAGAGAAGCTGAGCAGGAAAGAGAGAATAAAGAAGAATTGGGAGCGCGAGTGTGTGGATGGTTAATAATTTCTGAACATTTCTCTTGGCCCTGGATTTTTTTTTTTTTTTTGCAGTAGCTGAAAGAGACTCTCTTCCCCATCATGTTCAACCACAACAACAACGATACACACCTATCAGAGCAGCCCACAGCATACACACACACACACAAACACACACGTCTGAGCGTCGGCAGATGGATGATTAAATACACGCTGTGGCTGTAGCATGGAGAACTTTACCTGGGGACTAAACCGACGAGATATAACATAAGGTTAACTGATTTGGTTTGGATATGGCGAGCGTTTTGACACAGTTTGGAGTGAATTCCGTCTCTCTGGCAGTGCTCTAACACAAACATACACATGTCAGCCACACTGAAATGCAGATCCGTCGTGTGTGTGCTGGCAGAGAGGTAAATGTGAATTTGCTTCTACACACCTCCATAAATGTGGCCCGAGTCATCTCTCTTGACACAACACTCCCAGGTAAGCACCATAAAACTTTCACATACTCTAACAACCATCTAAAACATTGCTACTTTTAGAAATAACAAACCTGTGAGAGTCATGGTGCAGTGGGTGACGCACGTGTTTGCGACACGTAAGAGCCGTTGTGCACTCAGGGACACACATTTTCACCATTTTCTTGTTACTTTAAACATCTTTTTTGACATGAAGTGCCACTGGACTTTCATTTACTTGCATGACTCACTGCAACACTAATTTTGTTCACCACTTATGATCAGATCATATTATGATCAGAAAATATGACTTGCTCCATGGATTGTTTTGCATACGTTCTGTATTATATATTGATTTAAAAAAAATAAAAGTTAATATTTTTATACAAAAATAATGATACAATATCAATTTATTTTAATATTAATTTCTCTAACCTTGAGCTCGTACACTCAGGCAGAAGGGTGAGAAGAAGTGAGGTGAGATGAGGTGAACGGAGAGAAGTCGGAGAGGAGAGCGTAATAATCACTCTTTGCCTCATTCAGTTCCTCTGGGAACTTCTTGAATACAGGAGCAGCCCTCCTAAAAAGCACACATGCTAAGTGAACTGCACACAATGGAAAAACCTGACTTTTAACCAACAAATGAACACATCGTAGAACAACGGCTGTTTTGTAAATGTCATTATTCCGCTTTTTTCTTGTCTCCCCTCCCCTTTATTCTCCCTTTGTGAGTGTATGTGTGTGAGAGCTCTTGAACGAAGAGCGACTTTAATTGTTTCTTCAGTATAGCCCCGCTGTTTGCACGGGTTATTATCCCCGGCTTTGCGGGAGAGGGGGGGGGGGCTTGCTGTTTGACGGGGAATTAAATGAAGAAAAATAAGGAAAACACGTCTGACTCCAGGATCAAGGGCTCGTCATTCTCTGGAGTCAGGCGGGCTAGCAGAACCGAGAGTCTTTTACAATGAGGGGCTAATTCTTTCTAAGCCAAAAAGGCTTCTATGCTAGGTTCCAGACTAGCCTCAGGATAAAGCAAAGAAGCTTCACGCATTAAAATCAATTTATCAAGGCATTACTAACCCAAATCAGAAACCCGTGGTTCGCACACATAATATGCCCGTGACTAAATCGCAGACTGACAATCGTCGCTTTGCTATCATTTTCCATGTCTGTATTTTTAAAACTAGTTACTTTAATTGATAAGTGAAGGGTCAGAGTCATCTTTTATCTTTCTGCAAAATTAATTACGCCTCTTTATTCGCCAACGTAATTGTCTTGAAGATCTGAAACAAGGTACAGCCAGACATTCTGACATTGGATGAACTCTGCAAATTACTCAAAAGTTTTGTTTTGAGGAGTCAAACTCCATCTGTGTTTGAAAGGGCAAGGCTACTCAACTCTGTAAGCGTATCTTTGTTTTAGCGGTTTTGTTCTTGCTGCTAGAAAACTTTTTTAGGCCTTGTGAAATCGATAGGTTCAGCTCTGGAGAGAGCCACAAGCCTTCAAGAGATTTCTCAGTGCGTGGGCACATGCATCCACACACACACACACACACACACAGGCAGAGAAACATTTCACCTCCAGCTATACCAGTCCTTCACTGCTCTAGGAAGGCTCCCTTAGCGCTCTGCCATGGGAGACCAGATGACCTGGTGAAGGGTCAGAGGGGACTCTGGGGGGCACAGCAGGGGTCAAACCAGCACCAGCACTCCTCATTAATGACCTCTGCAGCCCTTCAATCACCACCCCAAAAAGCTCAGTCCAGGACTGAAGCCTGTCCAGCAGGGAGACAGGCCAATAAATATATGCATCAGCCAGGTGTAGAGGGTGGGCTTAATTGCCCCCTTTCCTTATGTTTAATGTACAGCCCAGCGAGACGGGGCAGGGTCGTAGAGCAGCCACCCAGAGAGGAGAAAGAGTAGAGAGAGAGCCTTAATGCATCTTTGAATATCAGGAAGTGTCAATTACACACAGACAAATACTACTTCACGTAAAAACTTTCGAGATCAATGAAGTATCTTTTGCTCAAACAAGCAACTTTTTATAAAGAAAACATGGGGGGGGGCATGAAAAAGAATAATATTTTAAAATGTTTGAAAATGTCATTAATTCCTGTGATAGCAAAGCTGAATTTTCAGCAGCTATTAAAAGCTATTACTAAATTGAAAAATAACAGCATATATCTAAAATAGAAATCTTAAAATTAGAAATGTCTTTACTGCCATTTTTCCTTAAATGTGTCCTTGCTGGATAAAATAATAATAATTTTTTTTTTTTAATAGTCTTACTGACCCCAAACTTTTGAGCAGTAGTAACCCACTCCCCATCTCATAACATCGACGGTCTGACAGGCCCAAATTATAAAACGAGCCTTACGGTATGAAACGTCACTCAAATTGCTATTCTAGGTCACCAAACTTAATTTTCTAAATGTAAAAGAATACTTTGAAGACGTATTGAGACGTGCTTTCTAGACAAAAGTCTCCGATGTTCTCTGTGGACTTGATGTGGTGAAAATGACTGCCATGTTTAATCTATATGGGTACGAGCAGCTTTGAGAGACGCTTTCTCGGTGCGTTGTTCCAGCACGTTTTAATCTGCCCTCTGCAGCAGCCCAATCCGGGTTCCAGAGCGCAGCATCTTAGAACGGCCGTGATCCTCCGGGAAGGTCTGACAGGGGAGCCTTGGCTGGCAGGCTTGGTGGGGAAGGAAGAAGGGGTCGCAGGGAATGCCAACCACACAAACAGAATTAATAACAGCGGGCGTCAGAGCGACGCCTTCTCTTTAGAAGTGAAGCGTGGCATGGAGCGGGTCCGCAGTGAGCGCCGGTTCCGGGCCACTGAGCCCAGGCCTTCTGAAAAAGCGTGTGGCTAAGCCTGTACAATGGCAGAGTCTACGAATGAGCTCTTACATTAAGACAGATTCTTCCCCACAAAACTAGCAGGCAGGTTGCTGATAAGGAGTTGTCATTGGCAGACACACTGGCCACCGGGGAGAAACCCACATCCAAACCCACCCGCCTTTTCCTCCCATCACAGACCAGATGAATTACGCCGTGATCTCCACACCAATAGGGGTCACTGCTTTGAGATATGGAAAGGTATAATGATTTGATTTGAAAAGAAAGTTACAGAACGGAAGAAAAGCATGCCTCTTAATATAATGATACCAGTCGCATCAACACCCAAAGAAAGCCATTAAAAAAGACCTCAACTGCTGTCAAACTGTGCGCAATTATGTTTTTTTCCTGGTTCTGATGAAATACTTTTAGAGTTGTTTAACTAATTGTTCATGCTGTGAAGTCAATGAAAACAAAAAAAGCAAGAGCATAAAAATCAATTTTGTGGTTCATCTCCCATTACCTCAAAATCACTCCCTCTTAACAGTCAACACACACACAAAATAAACACTACACTCTTCACATAAACAGTTTAGAACTGAAACGAATGCTTTCTCAATTTCAGATTATTATTGTAATTTCTTAAAAAGCTCACATAAAAAAACTAAATACAAAAACCACTAAAAGAATGTTTAATTAAACCCATAATTAGGAAAAAAAATTACAAATGTTTCGGGCACTACAACAGAAAACTGAAAGGAAACATTTACTAAAAATAAATTCATCTATTATTCTCAATGAACCATCTTTTGAAAATGTGCAACAGATGCGATAGAGTGATTAGGTGCATAAAAAAAATGAAAACAGCACACCAATCAAAGCACAAAATGAAAAATACAAATGTGGATGCATAAGAACACTGGGGGATCTCGTTCCCCGATCACTTCATTTGTGGCTCTGCAGCCCTATGGTAACTCACTTCAGTGTTTTACAACAGCCCACTGACCAATGAAACTTCTGCGCCATTGCCAAAAGTCTAGGTGACAGTAAAAAAAAGCCATTTAATGTTAAAAGCAGATGGTTCCAGAAAAGCAGGAAAGTAAAAAGATGAGACACCGCTAAATAAACAGACCAAAAAAGATCAACACAACCGCAAATTACAGCTTCATTGCCTCTTTTCTTATCATCTAACATGTAACACAGCTCCCATAGGGAAAAAATGCAAGGATAAGTGTAAGTGATAACTAATATCACTGAAATCACACAACAGAAAATCTCAGCAGTGTTCTTTAAAGAAAGAAAAAAACTGCAACTTCAACCCTTACTTTAGAAATCTACAAAATTACTAGAAAATTGTATTGTACTTTATTTGCTATCTAGATGTCCCTGCAAAAACAACTCATTGTTGTTTTATGTATCTAAATATGAAAATCCCTTCTTTCCCACAGTCCCTCAGTTACTGAAATGCACGTCTGAAAATTTACATTCAAAACAGCGAGTAATTACCCAATTCCCTATCGAAACCCTTGCTAAAGGATAGGTATTCTGCAGGAAAAGCTAAATGCATTCCTCAAAGACATTTCAACATATGAAACCAGGTACAAACCAATCCACGTACCCAAAAAGACCCTAGTGTCGGTGGGGAGAGGGGGGAATAATGCCATAAGATTTCATTCTCAGCGAGTTTCAGATGAGCATTACTCGAATGTTTTCTCCCTTTTGTAGAATAAAATGTCCAAATCGATTCAACTGACTGTAAACAACACTGAAAAAACTGAAATAAGTGCCCTCACTGTCTCCCTTCCTGTTGTGTGCATTCATCCCCCTCTTAATGTCCTGCAAATGAAGGGGATTTATTAATGTGTAATTAAGTAATAATCATCGCTACATAATGCATGAAACACTCATGGGGACGGTGGAGATATGAAACAGGAATGCCACAGCCGAGCATTCAGTGCATAGACACACATTAAAAAGGGATTAATTGAGAGAAATAATATTTTGATAAGCGCAGCTCCCTCTCCCCCTCTGACAAATGCTCGCTGTCTTTTTCCTCTCGAAATAATCTCTCTCTCGCTCGCTCTTGTGCGCGCGAATAACACTGGCAATCACAGTTTCTAATGTGATGTGATGTGAGAGCATGACTTCCTTTACGGGAAAATAATACCTGGTCTAACGTAACAATGGGCAACGCTTTTTTGAGGAACCCCCCTCTCTATGTTCCTGCATATGTTTCTACAGCTACAACACCTGCAGATTTGAAGATATCAAAGCAGAAATTAATGACAAACAAGCGTAACCTCTGGAAGAGCGAGCCAATACACAAGACACTGGGAAAGAAGAAAAAAAAAACATGAATGATTTTGTGCATACCACACTCAGACATATTGTTGGTGCCCTTTTAATCTCCAAGCATAGCAATCAAAGCTAAAGGTGCTGGGCTGAGATAGGGACAGAGCGAGCCTTGCTTACATATTTAATTGGCCTCTGATTGACGTGCATCGCTGAGTCAATACAATCACTGTTTACCCCCCAAACCTCTGTGCTGCAGCAGGTCAATGCACACTCGATAGAAAACTGCAATAGTATTTGTTGCAATACAACAAAACATTTGGTTTGCAATTGCCTTGAAAAAAAAAACATTATTAGTTAATTATAAGGGAGAAAAAAAGATGATGTATATTTACTTGCATAACATATCACTTCATGCATGTAGAAAATAAAAACTGGTCACAATAAAAAATTATTATGTTATTGATTACAGGTTCAAAAAGACTGCTCTCGCTCTCGCTCTCTAGCTCTCCTAAACAACTCAACAACGTTGTTTAGGATTGATCTGTACTCAGCAGGCTCTGTCAATGTTAAATATCTATGACAATAACTTATTCTCAACACATTGTATTTCCAGTTCAGCCGCCATGAATATTATCCTCTCACACTCTATGTAAACTTACAACCATTTTCTTCTCTCTTAATGAACCTCTGCAGATTGCGGCCGTTAATTAAAACAAAAAACTGGTTATTATTTGGGGGAGGGGGTACTAATATGGGCCACATGGCCACCCAAAAGCCCATCTGGTTTCTATTGGGGTGAGGGTGCCAAGTGATGTCTCGACCGGCAGCACAATATCTGCCGCACATTGCTGATGGACAAGACAAAATAGCAGCAGGCCTCATTGCTCCTAAATTCACCTGCCTGAGAGTGTTGAGTCTTGTAGGAGGGGCGTGAAGGAGATAAGACTGTGTGTGACTGAGTCTGCCATGTCAAAGTCACAACCAGAAATAAATTCAAGACAATAAACAGCAAAGAGGGGGGAAAAAACACCAAAATGAGATCTGTATAGAGAATCAAATACCATTCACAATACTACTACAGACTGAGAGGGGGGTTTCTAAATTGAACATCTCAGAATCCTTAGGATTTTCACAAAAAGGACAAAATGGGAATACACTTATTTAAAGATCTATTTTATGAGCAGTAGCAGTATTATTAATAATTTAAATATTTAAAACAAATGAAAAATAAAATTTTATAATTTAACAAAACATTACATAATACTTAAGAGTATAAAGTGATGTTGTTTATTTACAAAAAAAATAAATATAAATTAATACAATTGTTTAAATGCCATTTAAAATACTAATAATATATAATAATAGCCAAAAAAATCATCGTTCAGGTACAGCACCTTCCCTATAAGAGATAACTTGTACTGTCAACCACAAGACCTGGTGGCACCTGGCATCAAAATGAAAGAGTTTCATTTCCTAATTATCTTTCGATGTCAAAAATCCTGCTTAAAGTCTCTGAACATAATAGCACTACTGAAAGCAAACGCATTAAATAGATGAATTTCACAATCCCCGCCAGTTTTAGCCACGAAATTTCATTGGTCGTGTGAGTTGTTCCCTCTCGTATAACCAACATAAAACGCTTACCTTTAACGGAGCGCGGTTTGGCCTGCTTGCGTCTAGACATCTCCGTGGTAACAACAATATTTTACTTTCTTTAACTGGTATCTTGTGCTCTCCGAGAAATATTGACAGGTCACGCGCTGAGACTTGGGAGATTTCTTCACTTTGCCTGTTGCAATGCGGCAACTTCGGTCTCGCTAGTCCAGAAGCGTTCAAAGGAAGAGAGAGTACGGCAATGGAAATTGATATTCCAATGATTACACTTCTCCAACCTGTAGATTTGACTAATAACTTGCGGCTTTTCCCGTGCTCGAGAAGCGAACGCTCTTTTGTTCCTCCGTAACGGCGGAGCGGGCACGCGCGCTCAGAGTTTGAAGAAGCGGAGCGTGCCCAAATTACACCTGATCAGTGGCGAGAGCTGCCAATACTTGCCGATAATGTGCAAAAGCCACTTCGCTTGTGTTTCGGAATTGATTCGCAATGTTTTTCCTCCTTTCTGCAGTTGTCGCAACTGTCTCTTTTCGTTGTGATCCCGCCGAGCCGTCCTCCTTCGCTGTTATTTTTCCGAAGGTGCCACTCTCAATGGCATTTTACGCAGCATTTTTACCTGAGGGGATTTTTCTTCTTCTTGTTTATCGTTCTAAAAGCCGTAAATATTTCTAGTCGCTAGCCTCTCTCTCCCTTTTTCTTTGTCCTGACTCTGGTCTTCCCTCCGCCTCCCGATCCGACTGCTGGCGGGGCTGCAGCGCAGACACACATAATAAAGCCAGGCTTGGCTGGAAATGTAGCCGTGTCCCAGCAGGAGGATGTGAGAGTAGGGTCCCGGCGGGGGAGCGCTCTGATCCCGCAGGGAGCTCCGCACAGCCTGGGTTGAGCAGACAGAGAGAGCCAACAGCACCAAACCATGGTCAGCCATGGAAACTACAGCTTAACTTGGAGCACGGATCGGGGCCAAAACACGGAGCGTCGAGGAAACTCTGCAGCGTGCAAGAAAAAAGACGGACTGGATTCGCTTTTTGCGCTCCTTGTACTGGTGCCATCGTCTCGGGTTAACTCCAGCGTTTAACTGACGATTGAACATGGTGACACTTTGACTATTTGGGGAGTTTGATTTGAACATTTATCATTTCTACGTCGCTTTTGCAACACGTTTATCTGCGTTCAAACGATTAAGATTTACGATTTAAAGGGATAGTTCAACTCAGCCAAAAATAAAACAGTTTCATCATTTACTCACCCTCACGTTGTTCCTAACAGGTTTGACCTTCTTCCTTCCTACTGCTCAACACAAAAGATGTAATGCTGTATGTTAAGGTATGACAGCCTCAGTCACCATTTACTTTCGTTGCATCTCTTTATATCCCATACAATGAAAATGAATGGTGACTGAGAAAAAAAAAAGTTTTACAAAAACAACAACAGGGTGAGTAAACAGATTATATTAGTAATTTCTCTTTGAAGGAGTAAAAAAAACAGTTTAGCTTTTGCATCATCAAGTGCATGCATTTTATAAAAATAAAAAAAAGATCTGCATACACAATCAGATGTGTTGTTTTATTTTCATTGGTATTATGGGATATGTTTTAATTAACTTTTAACCCCTTTTTCTAGGATCCTTGTTGCGTTCCTTTGGCAGGATTAGGTCTTTTCGACAGTATTTTTAGTCCCCACAGCGTCTGTCTGGCCGTCTGCGTGTGCTGCCGAAGCACAGTCACAGAATGAGGATCATTTGTGCAAAAATCAACCTAAGAAATGGTCAAAATCACACGCGGCGCGCCAGAGCTGCTCAGCCGTTGTCATGGATAACATGGTGGGCACCCTGTCTTGGTCAGTAGGATATCCTGCAGATTGAGCCAGGCACCCCACGGAGCCACGGAGCGGCCTTTAAAACTGACCCCCCGCGGAGAACCGGGGCCCCTCTTGTCTTGTCTGAGCGCACGCTTGGAGACCGCATTTAAATGTGCTTCTGGTGTCCCAGAGAGAGAGTCCGCTGGCACGAAGGGGCGAAAGCTCACCGCAGTGGTCCCTTTTTCTCAAATAAATTCAAAGGAGGAAAATAACCCACATTACAAGCCCCTTAATGGTCAAGGACAGCCGAGACTTGAATGGTTTGAAAGAGTGGCATTGTGAAATCACATAGCACGCGATTACACCCTCTGTCATCTTTTTACGGATTTGCATTTTTCTTGTGCCACAATGAACAGTTCAGAATAAGACTTACAAGACATGTGGATGAAATTAATTAAGATGCTGGAGAAAAAGAGGTGTGATCTGCAAATGCAGTGGTCCGGTTTGCAATAGACGCTGTTGCTATTTTAGGACAATTTTAATGAGTGGCAAATACATTTTTTAAGCTTGGATGACTGCATGCGATTTGAAAAATATTGAACGTTTACAAGAGGAAGCAAATCTCTCATTGGATATTATAAGGACGGAGGCATTTGCAACACTTAATTTCACTGCTAACTGAATTCAAATGGCCTCAGTGTTGGTTAGTATTTTCCTTCATGCAGCAGGGATGGTGGTAGATTGATGCCCTTACATTATTCAAAATTTAGCAAGAGCTAAACAGCGTTTTGTCCTTTCTCTCATCCGTCTCCTCTCTCACCGTACCCAGGTATGCTGCTATTCTTATGCGACTATCATCCATTGGACAGTGTGGACCCAGAAAGCACCCTTAAACACTCCCCCATTGTACTGTCACAAGCCTGGAGAGTTCATGTTATATTTATGTTGCCTACAGCGTATTCTCTCTGTTCTGTTCTGTTCAGCTGAACTCACGCCAACTCCTCCAGGTCCCCCCTCCACAGACAATGTTACATCTCATTGGCTTTGCCCTAGATAGGCTATTTTTGTATGAAATAATTAGACATAACTGATTTAAATACTGCAAAGCCAACAGTCTTTTGTCTCGTTAACAAAGTACAGGAGAGGCGCACGCTCACGGTGTCACTTCTGTCAATCCGTACGAGGAGGTTTAAAATACAAATGCTTTTGTAGTTAATGGATCTGAAGCAGAGCCAAAAAAATTAGTCATTTTATTAGCCTCCTTCGATTCGGGTTTTACTTTCGGGACCAAGCTGCGTTGACCTGACCTGATAAAATCTATTATGAAAGCAAAAAATTGTCGGGAAAGCATTGCCAGAAGCTTTTTAATTGTCTCAACGTGTACATCAGCAAAATATAGGATTGCTAAAATATGCAGCCGTACAGCACTAATTGTCCATATTAGGACAGCGCGGCACTTAAAACAGCACGTTTTGTTTGTTACAGTGACCCCAGACCCAGACAGCCATGCTGATGCCGAGTGCACATGGCCACACGAGGGAGAGGTGGAGAGCAGGAACGCAGATTGGGGCTGACCGCTCGGCTGCACTTTAATGTACCCTCTACTTCATCAGTCCTGATTAGCCACCATAAAAATCCAGATTGAACATTACATTTTTACTGCTGATTGTCTTCCAAACACTCTCAGGTGTTGGCGTGTTAAATGCCGGGGTGTGCATCTGTCCTCACATCCCATTAGCTTGCTGCAGTGAGACATGTGACTTGAAAAAGGGGGACCCTCTTCAGAAACGAAAGCAATGCAGAACAAATTTCAGGCTTTTAGGCTTACCGTGTCTTGTGCCAAAACCTCAATAATAAGCCCCCCTCCAGCCCCCGTTTGCCTGGCTCTTGCCCCAGACTTACACAAAGAAACACCAGCTTTATGGACTTAGGGCATTAAAGCATAAAAAACAGCGGACGGAGAACAGGTTCGGAACACATGGCGCCAAACGCGGGCCCGATCACGTCAGATCGCACATGCTATATGCTTTAACGCTCCAATTCTTAGGTATATGGCCGTGTTTTCAAAAGGGCACATGAAAGGGCTAACTGAGAGAGAGATGAGCAATGGTGGCGAGGAGGCCGGCGCTCCAGCAAAAACGCTTTTCTGATGAGCTGCAACAATGCACTCACTCCCACGACATCAGCTCTCTGCTGGGAGACTCCTCCTAATTTCCTCCATCCATAACAAAAAGAGCTACATTAAACAGTGCCATTAGTGCCTGCAATTTGTTTTATTCTCCACAGAAAGAGAAATGTTATCTGTGGCGGACAAACTTAACCCAATTAAAGCTCATTGTGTATGGGGGCCTTGCTGGGTCTTCAGCTGATGCCTAGGAACGAGGGCAGAGGAAGCCAACTTTGGGGAGGGAGAGGGAAAAAAAGAGCGGTTGGAACACGTCGGGAGAATTAGGGAATGTAGGAGAGAGACAAATGTGCTTTCAGGAAAAAAGACGGGAAGAGAAATTATGTTTTCATACGCTTTCTCCCCACATCAAATCCCTCCCAAGATGGTTTGATAGAGGAATATTGTGCAAAATGTACACTGAAAACAAAAACGCACTGATAATTCGGCACTTAAACAAATAGCCGAAGGATTCGAGTGAAGTTAAAACCTTTCCATGAAATAAAAAAAGGGAGGTACTGCGTACAAAGCCACACGTTCTGAGACTCTCGCTCATACCCTCACATTTTTGCTGTTAATTGTTGTGATAACACCTCTCGATTACAGGGGTTTAATTATCAACATGTTTGGCTGTTAGACCCAGTACCTGGCACAGATCCTGGTGAAGGGCTCAAGGTTTCTAATGAAGATCTCACTCACAGCAGCATACAGGAGCTCAGTGTGGTGCTGTCCTAACAAAGAAGCACATTGCGTTTAGAGACGACCTGGGTATCTGTGAATTCTAACACAATAATGCCAAGAATATTCATAGTGATACATTTTGATTGATATCCAGTTGTGCTGGAATGGCAAGTGTGTGTCTCTGTGAGAAAATTTTTTTCTGTGTGATTGTGGAAATGTAACAGTAACTGAATCGCATGTCGTGGGACACAAATGAGGCATGTCTTTGCTTCCGTAACAGCGAAAGCTGGTTTCACTCCGTTTGACTGGTAATCCTTCCGTCTCCTATTGCATTTATCAGCTTTAGTAGAGCCGTTTTTTGCTCACTTACCCAAAAAAGGCCCAATCAACACCTCCCAGCTGGTGAAATGAAGCAGAACCGGGCCTCCATTACTTTGAGACGTGATGGATACTTCACAGCTGCGGTCGAGTGTCTGTGATCAGAGTGGAGAGACAAACAGCTGTAAAACATGCCCTGCAAAAGACATACACACATTTGCTGACAGTGTTTGCCATTAGGATTTACATGCAGTGTATACTGTATACACACATGACTGAGCAGATTCATCCACAACTAATGTTGTTCTCACACAAGGCCAAAGAAACATTTATGTGAAATCTTAGCAATCTGAAGGAGACTGAGGACAAGAAACAGTCCATGTATTGAGTTGCTTTGAAAAGTGACATAGCTTTTAAAACCAGGGCATTCATTCTCTTGAAATATATATTTAAATCTCACTTGAGCAGCATTTACTGTTCTACCGTGATTTATGTCTTTAAAATATCTAGCTTATTTCTATATTTGTTGTGTAATTTACATTTATCCATATTTGTCCTCAAACACAAACATTACGTCGTCTGAAAGCAATATTATCCCAAATTGGAGGATGTGCATGATCTAACTTCACAAATACAGATTCCTATTATTATGAAATTGCACTAGAAACAGTAGCTACGCTCTGCAAGCCTTCGATTTATCTCCCAATGGTTAATTTGCGTGAGAAAATGATATTTACTGTTATTGAGAGGAAATACATTCACGCTAGCAATGTGTTCCAGAAAACGAAAACAATTTGTAGGGTTCAATCTGTATTTAAATCGTATTAAATGTCGCATTTCAGTGTTTCCTCTTTTCAAATTAAATATTCAAATAAAATATAACAAAATCTAAATCTCTGTAATAGAAACGCAATGGATGTTTTGAGGTTTGATAAGCAGAAGGACCAGAAATTAAACATTAAACTGCTATGCTGAACGTATGGAACATATATATATAGGTCTACAGCGCCATCAAGTGGTTAAAATCAGCTAACTCAGATAAGCGTCGTGTCTCGCAGTGTTTGGCGATTAAACAGCCAAATATTTTGCAAAGCCACAACATGTTAAACATTTATATTTAATTGTAACACTATCAAGACCCCTCCCCTTATATATTATATATATAATAATTATTATTTTTTTTTACCTCTGTCTATGTTGAATAAGCAAGCCGATTTCCGCTCCATAAGGAACAAAAAGTAATGGTTTAGTAAATTAGAATTCTTGGGGAATAATAATATTAATGGCATAAAAAGTTAGAAATTTAAACGAAAAAATCGTTTAATTATCATCATAGTAAAATCGTAGTAATAATCATGTAAAGTTTTTTAAATTATAATTCTTAAAATTATAAGATTTTTTTTTTCTTTCTTTGTCTTATGTGGCAGAAATGGACTTCCATAGTTTACTTACATTTCTGGCACTGTTTAGATTTATAAAGTTACTTGTTATCCAAAACAAATTACTCAATTCTCATCTTCTGCCTCATGTAACTTTAAATTTGTGATGTTGGGATCAAGAGGAGTCTCTCATTTCCATCCACCAAATGTTAAAAGGAGTTCATATTAGAGTTAGTAACTTAGATAAATTACCCATATGAAGAAACTCATAAGCATTGAGACGAGTTTTTTTCAACCTCACTATAATAATTAGGAACAATCAGTTTTAATGCTGTACTTACACGCCTGTAAGTCACACACCTGTTTCTGTGTCTGGTTTGTAATATCAAAGGAATAATTCACCTAATACCTGTTTCTTATATACTCACCTTCACTTTCTTCAGTGCACACAAAAGGTTCATTTTTGCCTAACATCTCATTCAAACTCTGCAATTAAAAAACAAACAAAATGAAATTATCATAAATGTCTGTATGACTTCTGCACTAATGCCATATTTTCTGAATATTTCTGAAGCCGTGGGGTGCATTTAAGAAAAACTGTGATATCCGACTTTAGAATGAATAATGGAGTCAGATCTTTTCGATGAATCAACTGATCCAGTTCACAAAACTGAATCTTACTGAAAAAGCTCACTGGTGGAGAAGATTATCACTAAATTACAATCTAAAATTAAATCTACATGCTCAATAAATTAGAATGTCGTTGAAATGTTAAACTCAAATGTTAAACTCGTCTATTAAATAAATTCAATGCACAAAGACTGAAGTAGTTTAAATCTTTGGTTCTTTTAATTGTGATGATTTCGGCTCACATTTAACAAAAACACATGAATTCACTAATATGGTGACATGCCAATCAGCTAATCAACTCATCAACAAAACACCTGCAAAGGTTTCCTGAGCTTTCAAAATGGTCTCTCAATTTGGTTCACTAGGCTACACAATCATGGGGAAGACTGCTGATCTGACAGTTGTCCAGAGGACAATCATTGACAAGGAGGGTAAGCCACAAACATTCATTGCCAAAGAAGCTGGCTGTTCACAGAGTGCTGTATCCAAGCATGTTAACAGAAAGTTGAGTGGAAGGAAAAAGTGTGGAAGAAAAAGATGCACAACCAACCGAGAGAACCACAGCCTTATCAGGATTGTCAAGCAAAACCGATTCAAGAATTTGAGTGAACTTCACAAGGAATAGACTGAGGCTGGGGTCAAGGCATCAGAGCCACCACACAGACGTGTCAAGGAATTTGCTGAACCACAGACAACTTCAGAGGTGTCTTACCTGGGCTAAGGAGCAGAAGAACTGGCTGTTGCCCAGTGGTCAAAATTCCTCTTTGAGAGCAAGATGAGAGCAAGTTTTATATTTCATTTGTAAACCAAGGTACTAGAGTCTGAAGGAAGGGTGGAGAAGCTCAGAGCCCAAGTTGCTTGAAGTCCAGTGTTAAGTTTCCACAGTCTGTGATGATTTGGGGTGCAATGTCATCTGCTGGTGTTGGTCCATTGTGTTTTTTGAAAACCAAAGTCATTGCACCCGTTTAACAAGAGAATTGAGCATGTCACGCTTACTTTTGCTGACCAGCTTTTTGAAGATGCAGATTTCATTTTCCAGCAGGATTTGGCACCTGCCCACACTGCCAAAAGCACCAAAAGTTGGTTAAATGACCATGGTGTTGGTGTGCTTGACTGGCCAGCAAACTCACCAGACCTGAACCCAATAGAGAATCTATGAGGTATTATCAAGAGGAAAATAAGAAACAAGAGGCCAAAAATGCAGATGAGCTGAAGGCCAGTCAAAGAAACCTTGGCTTTCATACCACCTCAACAGTGCCACAAACTGATCACCTCCATGCCACGCAGAATTGAGGCAGTAATTAAAGCAAAAGGAGCCCCTAACAAGTATTGAGTACATGTACAGTAAATGAACATACTTTCCAGAAGGCCAACAATTAACTTTTTTATTTATTTATTTTTATTATTGGTCTTATGAAGCATTCTAATTTGATGATGTTTGTTGTTGGGTTTTTGTTAAATGTGAGCCAAAACCATCACAATTAAAATAACCCAAGACTTAACTACTTCAGTTTGTGTGCATTGAATTTATTTAATACACAAGTTTCACAATTTGAGTTGAATTACTGAGGGAAAAAAAAGGAACTTTTCCACGACATTCTAATTTGAGATGCACCTGTATGTTTGGTACTAATCAACCTTATGATCTATGAAACCTCAACCCCATTGTAAAGAATGGTGGTGGCAGCGTCTTGCTCTAGTGTTTCTTTCCTGGCAAAGAGAAATAAAAACGCTTGTTGCCATCAAGGGTAACACAGATGGAGCCAAAATCCATGAAGGGTGCCAGTATCAGCCAGCCAAAGACCCGTTCAGAGCAGCAACCACTTTGTTCCAGTACAACAATGTTCCAAAGAATAAAGACTTGAATCCAATCAAAAAATCGTGGCATGACCTGAAAAATGTAGTCAGATGGCGCAATCCAATTTCAGTTTATAGCAAATTTGCATTCAGAAACATGCAATTGTACACAAAATGTTGTGTCCAGTCAAAAAAAAAAAAGGGTGGTGTCTATCTGGAAGTTATTAAGCTATTAAGGGTAAGCATTCAGTGTATAAGGGAGAACAGTTTTTAAGTTTAGGGACTGGATTCACAATTAAGAAATTTAAAAATCCCAAAAACTAAAATCCAAAATGTAAAAAAAAAAAAAAACGAAAAAAGATAATTTTATTTATTTCAAAACATTATGCACTTTATTTATCTTAAAAAAAAAAACAAATACAAAAAAAAAGATCAAGAACCTTCTACAATCTACCAGGATTCAGAATAGTCTCAAATTATTGCCTCACACCAAAACTTGTATATGGAATATATTCAATCATTGTACAGAGAACAGTGATATTTAAAAGACATCTCTCACAGATTTATGCCACAGAAAATTTTCATATTTATTCTAAACATGAGCTTACAACTGTGGAAATAAAGAGATCACAACTGAGGCTTTTTCCATACCAGAACATTTTTAAACAAAGTAAACAGAAGTCAAATTTGTAAAAAATATAAAACAAAAACCTGCCTAAGTCCAAAATGTTAACAACTGTTCCATGTGGCAATACTGGCCTACTATTTAATCAGGTGTCCTGAGAGAATCAAGGTAGCAGGCGTCGTGGTGGGCAAGGACCTGAACATGGACAAAAAAAAACAACAAAAAAAAAAACAAGAGGAAGCAAAAAAATTAATAAATTAGTGACCGATCATTCAATGTCAATAGTTTTCTAAATAGCCATCATAAGAACTTCATGAGGAGATGCAGACCTGTTGGGGCTCCAATATGAAGGCTCCTAAGTGAAGGTGGTGGTGCTCGAGGACCCCAGGGCCCATTCTGGGGAGGTGGTCCACACATCAATGGTGGCCCACGTGATGAATGAGACCCCGGATGCTGCAACAGACCTCTAGAGGATGGGAAACCAAGAGGTGTTTCAAGCAGAGGGGCACGGTCAAGAAGAGGGGCACGAGTGGAGGATGGTCCATGTGCAGGTGCTGGGCCTAGAAGAGGTTGTGGCTTGTCAAGACTATGAGGAGCTGCTGGGCCTCTAGATGGGGGACTAAATGAAGAACCGTGTGAGACTGAAGAGGCCCGAGCGGGTAAAAGACTATGGGGGGCAGCTGATCTGTGGGAAGGTGGCTTTAGATTTTGCATTGAAAGCAAAGGAGGTGGTTTTGTCTTGGGATATGAGCCTGGAAACACAAATACAGCATTTAAATTTATTAATGAGCATCATAAACAGGTTAAAAATTAATTATTAAATAATATTCCTTAAAGTAAAAAAATTATACACCTAGTATATAAATATGTATAAATATTGTATTATTTTATCCTGTGCCTCAAAAACAAACCTTGCAATCCCCTGTGATGGCCTGGGGGTGTATCTCCAGACCCTGAGGGTGGGTTTGCCTGCTCCCTTGGTGGTGGTCCAGATCCAGCAGGCAGGAGTGGTGGGGGTTTTCCTAACCCTGGAGGCAGGCTGTTTATTACAGGAGCAACATCACTGCCCACCTCAGCCGAAGTTACTGGAGAGGAAAGGAACAGAGTGATAGTAAAAAGATGTTATAATGTTTAGAAATATATTATACAATCTGTATAATTTAAAATCTAACTTAATTTGTAATTCTATATGGTTTTATAAATCCAGTTACATCATATACCATCTTACATCTTGGAGTCAGAATTTTGCACAGTGCTACTCCTGACTACTCCGCTGTTTTCAACATAATATTAATACTTTTTTTTCCTGAAGGCTCATGTGACTGAAGTAATGATGCTAAAAAATCAGCTTTGAAATCACAGGAATAAATTAAATGTTAAAATATAAAACGCATAATATATTTTTTATCAAATAAATGCAGGCTTGGTGAGCAGAAGACAATTCTTTATAAAATATTAAAAACTTTTAACTGGTAAAACAGTATATATCTGTGTGTGTGTGTGTGTGTGTGTGTGTGTGTGTGTGTTCGTGTGCGTGCATTTACATGTATTTAAATAACTGAATATGTAATTATATAATTAACAGATTTGATAATGAATTAAAATAAATAAATCAATCAGTGTACAATGTGCACTGATTGCATTCTATCAATCATAAATGCATCGAACTTGGTCATATTTTGAGGTCATATGTAATAATATCAAATATTAAAATGTACAATAATGATGAGAATTAAGACACACTTGTAAAGACGACACAATATGAATGTAACTAGGCCAGGACATGGAAGCATGTTCACCTTGCAGATGGTCTTGGCGATTCTGAAGATACTCTGTCAGTGTGTTGAGCTCCTCTGGGTACAGGTGCAAACCTTCGGCCAGGAGAAAGAGCAGGTGGCGGGTGGCAGAGGGAACAGTGTGGCGCTCCAGCTTGCTGCGCTCCAGGTAGTCCTCCGTCAGCTCAGCCGCCCGTGCCGCAGCCTCCGTGGGGTCCAGCACCTGCCGCGAACCGATCAAGCGCCTGAACTCCACCAACACAAACTCCATGGCTTGTTCTTTAGGCATATTTCGATGAACTGTGGAGAGGCAGAGGAAGGGTCAGCCAGAGGAGGGAAGGGGCTTGCATATGGTGCTCAGTGTGAGCTGCTGCAGTCTAAGCAGTGCGCACAAGAGTTCTACCTCATCAGCAACACGCTGCAGTCTGGCAACCACTGCTTAACCCAATTACCACATTACAAATTCACTACGCACTCAAGGAACACATTCATGAGCACACTTGAATGTTAGGAGAAGGGACATTCAGAAGAGTAGAAGTTAATATAAGATTGCTTTTAAAGGTTTTTAATATGAGGAAGGCATAGTGCATGAGATAACTCTTATGCATTTTTATGAATTCAGTTTTGATGTATGACATTGCATAACAGCAAAATCAGAAAATGTAAGTGTTCATTTAACGTTTAAAAAGGACTTATGTTTTTGCTTAAGTTTGTTTTACTTGTTTGTTTTTTAGATGTGAAAGTCTAGAAATGTTTGATCGTTTAGTGTGTGTTCAGTTTTTCCTGTGTTAACTGAAACTATTTGCTGCTTTGTGTTATAAAATGTGTAAAAAGTGTAATCATCTTATGTTTTTTCTATTTATTATTAAATGGTGGGCATTAATTAAAATAATGGAATGAAAGCATGTCTGTTGTTTGAGGGCATTTAATCTATTTTAATGTCATGCTGAGGGTCAAGCCCACCATGTTTTGGATGTTTTTTTATTTAGTTTTTTGGATTTTGAGTCAAGCACAACTGATACATTTTTGCTTGTCTGTATTGGTGCAAACATTTATAAATATGTAGACTGGTAAAATATTTATTCTCAAATCTATTATAATAATATCTTTTTTGTAGAGAAAGTGTGCCTGACCTCTCAAAACTGTTTGTTTTTATTGGGGGGGAGGGGGGGGTGTAAAAAAAAAACTTTTTTGTGTGTGTTTTGCAAAATTACAAGCGTTTATAGTTAAATTTGGAGGTATGTCCATTTTGAGATTTGAGAAACTTGTGAAACTGAGATGTGCCCACAATGCAATAATAAAAGAAAAAACTAAAATATTGGTAAATAAATGCCAGAAAAAGCTTTTCATTACCATTTTATGAATATGTTTCTACAAAACATAAAGGTTGTATGCTTGCTGTCTAGTCCAGTGTAGCTTTTTACCGCCACAAGACTTAGCAACAGCCTCTTTACAAAGTCATGCTTTGTTATAACACTGATATTTTTTCAGTTAATAAATTTACATTTATGCATTTAGCAGACGCTTTTATCCAAAGCGACTTACAGTGCATTCAGGCTATAATTATTATATTTTTTATTAATATAAATGAATTCTCTTTTTACTGTTCTGAAAGTTTTTGAATATTTTGAAAGTGCATTTTCAGAATGGATAAATGTATGTATTTTAGTGTAATCATAAAAAACTGGTTTAATGTTTTGTTGTTTTTTTATATGGCAAAGAGTGTAAAAATGCCCACCACCAAGTCAAGTTTCTTTAAGGTTATTTCACTGTTGTTTGAAGTAATGTTAAACTGGTTTTATTGGGAGATCGATTGTGGGAGTCGGAACTTACTTTTGAGGGACTCTGAAAATATGATTACTGTGCACGAGGACAGTGTTACATTAGTCTGCTCGACGAGAATACATAAGGGGGAACCGTCGGAGCGGACATCTTGGAGGGCCCGCGTCAGGCCTGATTCCACCTGCAGGTAAAGCATTTCCACCGAGAGGCCACGTTCCTGCAAACACTGGCCTATCGATTTGGGGTAATCCCTTTGAAAGAAGAAGAAGAGATCTGGTTATTGAGCACCAAGCTTCAGGGCAGGAGGAGAGGGTCTTGGGTGTGACCTCGTTTATATATGCAGTAATGAAAGTTTTGATGTGCCACACAAATCAATAAACCAACATAAACAGCATTTTAAAAGTGTATTACATATTAGAAAATAGTTGAACATTAAGTTGTTTCATTTGTTTTAGCCAAATAAATGCTTGGGTTTGAGTCATCAGGCTTTGAAGGATATAAAAAGTGATAAATATTAAGCTTAAACATGATGCAGAAAAATACGGTTTAATATTAATAACATAACCTTGCACAAATATAATAGTGAACAGATAGTTTATATATATATATATATATATATATATATATATATATATATATATATATATATATATATATTAAAAAAAACATATATTAATGTTTTACCAAAATCTTTGTCAATTAAAGCACTATAAAATGGATCTTAATAAAATGTGAAACACTTCTATCAAACACATTTAGGCCAAGATCTATTTACTGGATGGCAAAAATGGGACGGTCTGTTATGTTTGTGTCATATTCATTGTGTATTAATAAAAACAGAAGTATGTGTTTCCAGTCAAGGAATTTTAAAAACATTCAATTTCATTGTTGCATTCACGTTTTGATACTAGTATTGTTTGTGTTTTTCATAGATTGTGTTTTTGTTTCATTTAGTTTCCTTTAGAAATATGGCTTAGATTACTGAAGATTTTGAATATCAGCACTTCTTATAGAAGCTATTTGGCTAAATACACAAAGGAATGTGATTAAACTGTCAGTTTTTTTTCCAAATGTGATGTTTCTGGACATATTATTTCAGTGAACGTGTTTGTTGGAGAGTGAAAATGTACAGAATACAACTAAATCAAAAACACTTTTACGCTCGAGACCTAACAAATTTGGAAAATGTGTATTCAACATTCAGGGTAACATTTAACATGTCTTTATTATTTCTCTTTTTTTCCTTTTTTGATATGTGGAATAGAAACTTTAGATTATAAAAGTCAAATGATTTTATTTTTTTATTAAACTTTATATCATGAAGCAGGACTTTAAAGAACACCAAGTTGAATGCACCATATGGGCTTAAACATTTGCATTTGATTTATTGGATAGACAATTCACACAGCATACATATTGAACTTTTTTTCTAGATTTGCACTATTATTCATCTAGAGTTAGCAAAAAGGTTTAATTCAAAGATTAATTTTAACAGTTGATTGATGTATCATGTTTAGTGTTTTTGATGTTGTTTTTAGATTCGCAGTGTAAAATAGTAATGTTATTTTAAATTATTAATTTATAAAAAAAAATAATAATAAAAAAAAAAAGAGACTGACATTGAAATGTAAAGAGGAAGAGCATTCCAGAGACTTCTGTTAAATAATAGTGAACATTTAGAATACTGGAAGTCTGTTGTCATTGTTTTTTTACTTGAAGGCCCATTTTAAGATTTTGGATTATTTATAATACTAAAATATCCACCCAAATTTTTTTTTTTATTAACCATCGAAGATGATTCTGGATAGATACGCATTATCTAACATTAAACAATACAAAGCACATTTACACAACAAAGAAAAATAATAATAATAATAATAATAATTAAAAAATAACAGCATTGCACAAAATGTAGGAAAACAAGTCCATATTTTCAGTGCAAACTCTGGAAACAAAGTTTAAAAAAGAAAGCAAGTTTCACACAATAAAACATTTACCACAACAGAATTTTACTGCTACCTGCCGAGTATACTCACACATTCTGGTTGTTCACCGACAGGACAACACAGTCTGCAGGCTGTCTAGCACCGTCTCCATGCAGCTGCTGGAAGAACCTCTCGTATATGGCATTGCGTTCAACTGTTGCCTCATATTCTTCAGATGAAACAGCTGTTACAAACACATTTACATGGAAAAGTTGATTCCAAAAAGATTTCTCATAATGGCCACAACATCAGCAGTGAGAAACCATGTTGTGGTTTATTACATGAACAATCATACCAGTCGACTGATGTGGTGAATGCTCATAGTCTGCAGTGCCAGAGTAGTCAATCCCTTCGTCTAAGCTTTCAAAGCTGAAAATTTAAAGAAGACTGGTTGAAAAAAAAAGTTTTTTAGATTTTAAAAAGATTTTAAAAAGAAGAAGAGAGAGACAGATACGTGAAAAATAAAAACTTAAAGCCAGGAAAAGATCACTAGTATTGCACTGTCAACTACAAAAAAATAACATTTTTATTTTCTGTCATATTTCAACGTGCCTCTCAGATTCTGGATGGTCATCTTTTCTGTCCTCCTTCATTGGATATGGTGCTCTTCGAAATGGTCTGGGAGGTTTTGAGACACTGCATGGAGCAAATGACATGATTATGGTAAACCTAACACCAAAAACATAAAACGTATGTTGTGGGTTTAAATCTAGTAATTGACGTACTAATTCTGAATATATTTATGCAGTAGCCCACAGCAGCCATTATACTGATGTTTCACCTAACTTACCTTCCTCCACTGTGTTTTGGTGGTGGTCGTCTGCCCCCAACTTTCTTCGACCACGACGACATTTTATTTTTTCTAAATGAACGGCGTAACAAACATTATCTAAAATATCTTAAATTATAATATCGCAGGACACAAGTCGAATGAGTTTTGGATGCCCAGAAAAACCTGCATGTACCGTTACTATTTATTTTTTTATTAAACTAAAGTCTATGCTTAAAAAACCGTTTAATATTTGCGACTTTTGTAAAATTATGGTTATGAAAATGCCAAATTTGATGCAAAGCCCATCTTACCTGCGTAGATATTCGGTTATAACGTTAGCCCTCCTGTTCTATGAATCACGATAAATCGATGAATTTGCTGATACGTTATTTAATCTCTGACTACATCAGTACATACGAAGACTATTTTTAGATTAAAAAGATTATGGATAATAGTGATTTATTCGAGTTACTGCTCGAGATTCCTGCAAAAGACCTGTAACACACTCGAACTGACTTCCTTTCGAAGAACAAGTGCATTATTTGAGAAAGCGTGTGGCGCCTCCTAACGGACAGGAAGACAAACGACGATGCCAATGACGTCACCACCCATCCTCCTCAGTCCTGAGGCTGGAGATCAAAAACTAGTTTATAACCAACTCATCAAATATCTCCATCATATACATAACTAAATATAACTATGTGATTTAAGATTTTGTTGTTGTTACCCATTTGTATTCAAGTGGGGGGGGGGAAAGCTTATTTGGAGAGTTTACAATAACCTTCATTCTTCTTGTGAACCAAAAAGTCAAAATTATGGGATATTAAGCTTCAACTACAAGATCTACATGACACAACTGTAGTTTTACATTCTGTAACTGCACCTTTTTTCACTCCGTTGTGGCTTTAAAGTCTCACAAGGATGTATAAAAAGAAGTCGTCATTAACTTATTTTTTTACACTTTTGAGGTTATTAGGTTCAAATTATGTGAAGATGGTAGTCTCAAATTATGTTAGCATGCTAGGGCTATGAGGCATTGTTCAGTCAAAAACGCAATTCTCAACAGATCACTAGTTTCTATTTAGCTCTTGGGTGCATTTGGATTTTGGAATTCATGCAAATCACAGTTGAAAGGAGTAAATAATGTTAAAGATAACAAAGCCTGTGCAACACATAAAACAGACATTTATTACAAACATCACAATTCAATAAATGAGAGATTCTTAATTCAATCATACTCTCTTATCTTTGGGAGCGTTGGAGATTTTAGTCTCTGTAACTGCTTCAGAAAGTTTACATTTAGCGTCAGCAGCATTAGGACACTGATATGTGCATTAACCATGGCAGAAAACACATGACATTTCCACAAACCTCATCTAAGGGATGCCTTTTACTCTGATAGAATCAATTATCACTTAATTTAGTCATTGTACCTAACAGAATTTGGCTTTATTTATATCTAAATGGACTTTGCATCATAAATCAATACAATTCACAGTGTCTTGATTCATCAAGACGTTTTGCAATCATATTTAGAATGTGGGGCAATCAACCCATTACAGTTTCAAGTACAATCAAGTCTGAGGAAGCGGAATAATGTGTTTACTGTGGCAGGCATGAACATTTAGAAGAAACAAAGTGGCTAAGACACTGCCGCCGTTTCCTGCTGAAACTTGAAAATGGAATAAAAAATAAAAAAATTAGAGAAGTCACATAGATTTAACACATCTAAACAGAGACACACATCAGATAACAACTTGAGGGGAGAGACTCAATGACACATCAGTATGTAATAGATGCATTTATTCCATATTTTATCTGTTCCTGGAAATGCAGATTAAAAATTCCAAGAAGCCGTTAGACCTCCTGGTTTCTTCAATAGCCCTCGTATTGGGGCATCCTTGAAGTGCAATGGTGTAGTTTTTCCCCTCTCTTTCTCTCTTTTCTTCCCTCCAGCTGTAAGGAGGGTCTACTCCATCCGTCAGAGGTCCAAGCTGCCACGTCCAATCCTGAGACAGCATCGTGATTTGATTGGTCAGGTTGATCTCTCAGACAGAGGGGACTCAACAGGATGGAAGCTTGAAGGGGATAGTCCACATGTAGGGTTGGTGGGCTGATGTCAGGACACATGTGAAATGAGTCTGACTCGTGTCTGGATTTCTTGGCGACACAGTGGGCACGTTTCCAGCTGTAAGGCACACTCCATGCAAATCCCACTGAAGACATGACAGAGAAGCAGAAGCAGATGATGACTAAACTGTTCAGCACAAAGAGATGTAACCTTAATCAACAATAGGTTTAAATGCCCCATGAAGGGACATATTAATAGGCATCCACAGTACCATTATTTCATAGCACATGCTCACTTGTTTTAAGATTTTTTTTCCATTCATTTTGTCAACAGGGGTTTAAAAAAATCTTTGTTAAAGATTTATACAGTAAGCCATGAACCAAAATCAATTCCCCTTAAAGAAAATGAATGGGATTTTTACGTCGGAACCCAACTGTTGCACTTTGTAGGTTTCTTATGTCACAGTTAATGTACAATGATTGGCTACTTGCCACTGTGAAAGGCAATATAACAAGTAATATCATGTTACTATGAGATTAATTTACAACACACTGCAATGAAATTCTTAATCAGTTTTATTATCTTTGTACATTTTGGCTTAAAACACAAGGGTGAAATACAGTATTAATTACTAATTATTACAGTAATATGTTTTAAATGTCTTAATTCTCAAAGCAACAGTTGTTCTTAAGTACCGGTACTCGAATTCATCAAAGCACATCAATCCTGCTTTCTTGAGCCTCCATCACATCCCTTTGCCCATAAACCCAGTGTTGTAAACACTGACTCTCCATGTTGAACTTTGTACCTGTGCAAACAGGGTCTCAGTTCAGTGTCTGCCATCTGGTCACAACAGAGGGTGCAGCAGTTATCTCTGATGCTAACCTGCTTGAGCAAAGCCAGGCGCCTGTGTCTGAAATAATAGACAGAGAAAGAACAATCTCATGTGCATGAATAGCATGAGTCACTTGCTTTAGGATAACTAATGCATTACTCACATCCCTATAACAGTCAGTGGAACTTTGCCCCGTGTACAGAAATCTAATAAACAGTGCAAACCTGGGCAGAATGATCTTCTCGTCTGATGCGAGCAAGGCAAACTCATTAAATGTGTTGATTTTGATGGAGGGGGGATGATGGAAGGGCTTGGCTCCAAAGTTGAACTCACACTGTTGGTAGGACATAAAACTGGCAGCAGCGAAGAAGCCAGACCTAAGACAAGGTACAGCAAGTTTCAAAAAGCTCCATAATCTTTTTTTTGCATTCATTTTATGGTGGAGGAAGTGAGCTTCACTTACGTGGCGGAGGAGAACACCTGCTTCTCAGGAGGCAGCTGGTGTCCGTTTAGATAGAAAATCATCTGCTTCCTACCGAGGTCTAGCAGGAAGCCTATGACATCACCTAAAAAGCCCAGTGAACACTTATTAGAAAAGTTTTCCCCAAAATGATCATCACCTCATTGAACAGGATGCTCTGCACAAACCTTCTTTCCAGCAGGGATGGGAGTGAGGTTTACTGCGAGCGTTGTACCAGATCAGCTGCCTGCAGCCATCATACGCACATGAGTACTCATCATCTCCAATCCCATAACCCTCCTGTACAAACAAACATGTTCTCACCACTAAAATTCAAGTTGCTTCATATAAACACTGTACACTTCATGCAAACATAAGAACATACAACTAAAATAAAAGAAAGCATAGTTATCTAAACATAACCAGAAACACACATGGTTAAGAAACTTGCTGTCCTTGGTTGCCCAGCCAATTTGCATGACGCCAGAGGTGATGACTGTGACTTCATAGTACCAAACCCCCGAATCCACACAGAACGTACAGCGAACACTCTCAAATGATGATGCGTCACACCGTGCCTAATGAGGAGAAAGACAGATCATGTTAAACATCACTTTGTAAGATTAAGGGAAACACTAATCACAATATATTTGTTTGTGATCATTACAATCAGCAATTCTTCCACAATAGATAAAAATTTTAAGGCATGCTTAGAACTTCATGTGTTGTATGTGAACCATTCAAAGAAGTATGAAAAGATGTTTTCTGGCCTAAATGGAAGTGAAAATGTTTCTTATCAGTAAGCCTACACAGAATACAGTAGATTTCCACAGAATCAGAACAGTCATCTTTCATATCTCTACAACATTCCTCATCCCTTGTTTTTACATTTACATTTATTTGGCTTTCATTTATTTCCTTGTTCGGATTTTGAAAGAGCGTTAACGGGTTAGTTCACCCAAAAATGAAAATTATGTCATTAACACGCTCACAACAGACCTGGTAGAGAAGACAATGCTGAATAGTCATAGTTTTTGTTATTTTTGGACCAAAATGTATTTTTGATGCTTCAACAAATTCTAACTGACCCTCTGATGTCACATGGACTACTTTGATGATGTTTATTACCTTTCTGGACATGGACAGTATACCGTTCACAAATTTTCAATGGAGGGACAGAAAGCTCTCTGACTAGGGCTGTGCGATATGGACAAAAAAAACCATCACGATTGTTTTATAAATTTTGCGATTTCGATTTTAATCACGATTTTGACACACAGACATGCTTTACAGTCATAAAAGCATTCAGTATAAAATTTTTACATATTTCCCAAAAAAAAACAAAAAAACAATGAGAGCTTTATCAAATGTCTCTAGAATAGACATAAGTCAAAATAATCACTAAGTAAAGATGTCAACCAAACTGTCTAGACATATGGTAAAAAATAAAATAAAACCGTGTTCAGGGATTTTTTTTTTTGCCATGCATTGGTCATAGAGCTCACTGTAGCGGTGCCTCATGTGTTATATGTTGTGCCCAATATATTTATTGCCCAAGGGTCACACGTACTCCCTCTACAGTGCGTATACAGTAAGTTATGTGTACACGGTTCAGAAGCAGCAACGAGAGTGCATTATTGTAACGTGAAAGCACATTAAAATAATGCGCGAGCGCGAATCTATCCACTCGCACCAGTGATGCGCGGGTCAATGTATTAATAACCCGCACCCGACCAACGTTTTCAACTAACCCGCCCGCAACTCAGACCGCAAAAAAAATTAAATAAAATATTGTACCCGACCTGCTTCCTGACCCGCATTTTTAAAAAGCAGTAAATGCTCATCGTAGCGTCATTGGGCCATAAGAACATAGGCAAAACTAACTAGGCAAAACAAAACAAAACAAACAAAAAAACTTAATATATTATAATTTTGTCAAGAATTATAAAAAAATCGTCAGTAAGCTCATGATTCGTACTAAAATAGTCTGGTCTGGCTATGTCTATTTGTATGTTTCGGCAAGGTCAGCAGACATTGATGCTCGGGTTTGTCCAATCAGAGCTCATGAGTGGAGAGCGCATTTCTGAATATCCCGATCCGCTCGCTCATTCCGTGGGGACTCGCTCAACCCAGAATGGCCTGCTGGTTCGAAAGTATGCAAGGAGTCATTTTCAGAGGTGGGTAGAGAACCCAAAAACTGTACTCAAGTAAAAGTAAAAGTACTTCTAGAAATATTTACTCAAGTAAAAGTAAAAGTACTAGTCTTGAATAGTTACTTGAGTAAGAGTAAAAGAGTATCGGATAAAAAAATCTACTCAAGTAGTTAGTTACTAGTTACTTTGGGTCATATATACTGAGCCTATTTTTATTTAGATATATAGATAAAATGTATGTAATGTATGTGTGTGTGTATAAATGTATATATTTCATCATCCTTTACTCCAATTTATGTAATTTATTATAAGAGCTTGTCTGTTTACTTAAGTAACAGATATAGGTGTCATGCCATAACATATTTTTAATACGACTGACTTTATATTAAATGTGAATTTAACATTGAAAGTTAATGTGATTTAAATATTGCTACTAATCTTTCATTGTTCAGAAAGAGAGCAAATAACATTTACATTATTAAAGATAATTTTCACTGACAGTCTAGATTTCAATCACTCTCAGAAACTCCCATTAAAATCACTGAAACTGTTAACACTGTGAAATCAATATCTTAATTAAAGATTCGTACACACATCTGCACTTTGTTGTTCCTGCGAGAGAATTCGCCAGAAAGAGGTATTCAGTCAGTGAGCGAGTGAAGGAAGCACCGGCATTTTAGCGATGACTCATCTGAACACCTCTGATTGGCCAATGCTTTAATAAGCTCAAAAGAATCATGTGTGATTTGTTATAATGCGCAGCGCGGTATAAACGCATCTATCTCTGGCTCAGCGCCAGCAAGCAATCACAGATCTGAATTTAGCAGCTGATAATATGACTCGCTGAACGTACTTGCACCAGTGTGGTTGTATTAAAATTAATAAAATCTTAATCGGCTATTTTTTGTCTTTTGGAAGCTGCATTCAACTTGACTCCCCTCTGTTATAAGCCACACACGTACAACAAACTAATGTCACAGTGGTATCGTGTACTGTAATCGAATGTAGCCCAAGTTATTACCTGTTAAACAGTAGACAGCACACGTGGTGTTCATCTAATAAGGATCTCCATCGCTAGCAAATAATAACCTTTGCAGATTTCAATTCAGTGCAGTTCCAGCCACGTTTTCAACGCTCTTTCTGTTCTTAAACGTTACAACTCCGAGTGAACCACTTCAGAGATGCTCAGCGCGTGCGGCAGGGAACTGAACGACTCATTCAAACTGATTCATGAACCAATTCACTCGTTTGCCAATTGGTTTGATCAAGCCTTTGAACAGTATTGACTCAAAAGAATGAATCATTCGCGAATGGGCATCGCTCATTGCCCAGAGAAAAGTAGACGGCGCGTTTGGAACAAACTGAAGCATGAAACTGAACTGATTTTATTTCAATTTCGATTAATCGCACAGCCCTATCTCGGACTAAATCTAAAATATCTTAAACTGTGTTCCGAAGATGAACGAGGTCTTATGGGTTTGGAACAACATGAGGGTGAGTCATTAATGACATAATTTTCATTTTTGGGTGAACTAACCCTTTAAATAAATATCTTCTATCTACCAATCAGAGTGTAGTTCAGTTCTGTTGAACACATCTTACATTATCTAAATCCATTTTGCTGAATTTTACCCAGAGTTACAATAATGATTTGCCTCTCACCTCCAGTCCAGTAGGAGAGATCTTGAGATATTCGCTGACATCATTACTGTTCAGCATGGCATTGATGTTGCTTAAGTTGACCTTCTCATAGGTAAACTGGCGCCCCTCTTTAATAACTACAGGCCAAAGGGTGACCAAAGACAAAATTATCAGTGAGACAAGCGCACAAGCTTAATATTTGACATAAATTGACAAAATCATCACAAAATACAAACAGTTGGGTTAAATATTAATACTATGTTCACAAGAGCAGTGAAAGATACTCACAGAGGTTATCAAGGCTCCACTGGGCACAGAAGCCCACTTGACGTTTCAGGTAGTCTGGATGATCTGCCCAGCACTCCAGAACAGACAGACGGTCACTGATACATGATTCCGACACTGTTAACTTGTTCTCACCTGAGATAAAGACAGGCTCTCATTAAAGTACCTTTCTGAGAAGCTCCTGATTGAAAATTCTGAAGTGAAACCAGTTGAGACTTACTGGTTTGAGAGAACTTCTCTAAAGCGATGAGAGCAAACAGCATAACAGTGGGATGGGCCTCAGAACTCTAGAACAAAAACAAGACCACTTTAATGGCAACTCAGTTTAATGCAACTGCTCTTGGCTAAAGTTTCCATAAATATTCTAAGTACACAGAGGAGGAAGCTTTGTATTATGAATGTTAAAGTATATCTATTTAGCAATTTGAACGATCACTTCAAAAGAGGAAGAAAAAGCCTGTTTTCCATTATGTGATCCCTTTAAGAACTACCTATTCAGTCAGTATGTTTAATAAAACCTCTCAACATTCTTACCAAACTCTGAAGTAAATACTCCAGAGTTCCAGGGCTAAGAAGCGCAATGCTTGCTGGACCTGTAGACAGATGAGAAAATAGATGAAGTACTCCAGTATTAACCAAATGATTCCTTTTTTACCAATATCTTTCACCTTAAAAACAGAAGCAGTTTCTTCAAAACTGAGACAACTGGACAGTGTGTGTGGTGTGTGTTTGTGCACTGCAACCTCAGCAGAGCTGTCAAATCTCAGGCTTCTGAGGGAGCCTGCAGCATGATCAGACATGACAGGCCTTCACAGGCTGCAAACTCAGCTCTTTGGCTTTGGAGGAACAGGCTAGTGCAAATATTATGTTAAATGAGATGCAACAGATCTCAGATTTATTTTTATTTTTTTAAATCCTAAAATATAATGCTGCAACCTTTTAAACTACTTTGACACTGTCACAGTGGGTAAAAGGCTTGCAGCATTGTTTCAGTAAATGCAGTGCATGTGTGTGTATGCATGTCCCTTACCAGCCAGTTTCTCAGCCAGACAGCCCAGGACCGCTGTGGTGTTGCGGTGTTTGGCTGGGATGAGGGCATCCTGACGTGCCACAGCAGCACTCAGATTCAACATGTCTGACAATTTCTGCAGAGCATCCTGACAATACAAATTCTTCATCAATAACTGAATTTTTTTAAATGGGTCAGAAAATAATGAAATAATGAAACATGGGTGAGAAAATAATGCACTCAACCGGAAACTAACAGACACATATCAACTGCTCTTTTATCTGCACTTTCTTCCTCAAAATACAAACAAGGAGTCAGAAGCAATAATATACTTTTACTTATACTTAATATATATATTTGTTACAAGGTTGTTACTGTCACTTTTGACCCATTTATTGTATCCTTACTGAAAATATTCATTTAAAATCTTAATGACTTTAAACTTGTGTATTTTAAGGGAACAAAATATATCACAATATAGTTACTTCAGAGATAATATAGGGAATTAAATACTTTACAAAACAAAGATACTTCATATAATTTTTCTATATTTGGAATGTGATGGACCCAAACCAAATGAACAACAAATCTTGCATCAGTACAAAAACAGTTGCAAAACCTTAATCTTGAATCTTAAAGCTTAGTTAAGCATGATGCTGTCTGCAATTATAAACAGAAATTTTAAATTAACTTTGCTGAAATTAATTAAAGAAAGAGACCCAGATCACCCAAAAGCAGTATTAATTTAAATACCAGGGATATGTTGTGGTCTTATTTTCAAAGTGCTAGCAAAAATACAGCTGCATTATGGTCCATAAGCAAAAGCAGGAGGTGGAAAAATAATTTGGTAGTCAATGTTGTGTGGTAATGTACGTGAACTCACTTTGGTGGGCAAAGGGCATTCATCCAGTAAGAGGGTTATTACGGCCGGTCCTAGTGGGTCATCTAGAGGAATTACCCTAATTAAAGACTGCACCACTTCCAACCAGCCATCATCTACAATGTGAGAAAAAGAGGGACAAAGACAAAAGAATGGGGGCAGAACAAACACATGTTCAATCTATGGGACAGTAGGAAATATTCAAGAATTCAAACAAAATTGAAAATTATTGGTTAAACAACATGGGCTAATGCCAACATCAAGACCTGATCATCTACAAAAAAAAAAATTATATTATATGATGCTGATAACAATGAGCAAATTAGAAAACCAAACTGTTAAAATACCACATTTATTTTTTAGAAAACACTCAAAAATGCACATAAAATAACGCAAACATGATTTACTAAATTCACATGCTCTTCTGGGGTTTTGATCTCAATCTCGAAGCCCAGAGTAGTTTCCACCTGTTTACTCCTGCATGAAGCTCTTAGCAGCCACCTGACGCCACAGAGTCTCAACCACAACATGCAGGCTCAGGTTGGAGCAACAGATGCATTTATAAATAAATTCAACAGTCACAGAGGCTTTGGCAACGGACAAGAAGAGAGGCAGGCTGACGACCTGCACATGACCTTTCGGAATTTTGACCCCTGATTAAAATCCGGTCCATATACAGACCCAAACAACCCCTCAACATTACAACAGATTCGCTGCAGGTAACATCCATGAGTAATTAAAAAGTATAAAGTAAATCTGTATGCAAAAAGGGAATATAAACAAACAGCAGAGCATTGCCCTTGTAAACTAGCAAAAGCAGTGTAGCTTTTATCATACACAGTGTTTGCTCCTGCAGTATTGAGGCTCTGAGGGACTTTAAAGCTGCAGCTGAGCCGCAACCCACTCACTTCAGTCTCTGCCACAGAACGGAGTGAAGGCATGACAATGGCAATGCAGGGCACAAGCCAAACTTCAAAAGCAGCTGTCATTAATACCGACAGAGCTTCCACAGCTTCCGCTGTTAGATTAACATCCTAATAACTTAATCAGTAGCCAGGGGGTCACAACAAGCTGCACTTGTTCCCTTGATGGAAAAAACAAGCCTGGAACTAGAGAGTCGAGGTTTGGCTTGTTCACTTTGGATAATAACTACATTGTCTGTCAGTGGAGAAACATTCAAAAGTAGCTACTCATTCAGACTAAATAAAACTCAACAATAAATGTTCTCTGCTTTATATTGGAGTAGATGAAGTAGACACCTTTTAACATTACATCTCATGCACATGCCTGGAGAAAGTAATAAAGCTGAAGAGCTTGTTGTGACTGCACACATTCTCGTCATGCCATCAGTGTTGTCATTCTCCTGTGGTTCCAGATCATTTGGGTCATATTTACAACTGAAAACAAACCTATATGGCTCATTTATACAAAGCAAAAATGCTAACATCCAAGTCGGTTAGTTTCAAATATCTGAGATTTCAAGCATTGAGATGAATGGGAATTCTAACAGGTACTTCTCTCCAGGCATTTCAGGGGGTTTTTAGACTTCATACACTGGATAGCTCCCAATCATGAAAAGACCAAGCATAAGCTTAATGTCAATCCAATCACCTCAGGTGGTGGTACAGCTGCACAATTTGAGAGAAAAAGAAATTACGATAAAAACTGTGAATACACTTTAAAATGTAATAAAAAATATATATGTATAATAAACAGATATATTACTGTTGTAATATTTCAATGTAAAATAAAAAAATAGCATTTAAGAAAAAGCAGCAATAGATTTATTTTACAGTCAGCATTCTTTACAACACTAATATTTAAGTTCTTCATTTTCAAACGTTAAAACTATCAAGGGTTTATTTTAGCGGAAAACCGCAGGGAGCACTTAAGCTTCTCTTTTATTGACAACAGTCAGTATATAAGTGCTTCTCATAACAAGTTTGAGATGATGGTTGCTCCATATTGAATTCTTAAATTAATGTTTAGTGAGCCAGCAGATGTAAAGACGAGTCTGTGCGGGGCAGAATTTACAATAAACCAAGCAGTAGCTTGCATGTCAAAGAACACAACGGTGCAATTCACTCCGAAAAACGCAGTGCATATATTTATTAAATCAAAACACAGGATTTCAGTTTGGGAATCCTATTATCCATACAAATAATCACACACAAGCCATACAAGAAGTGACCTGGGTAAGTGTATATGCTTCTGCATGTGTATAAACTTTACTCCTTCCAATCAGAACGCCAGCATTTGAATGTTTGTGATTCCCACATCCCACATGTGATGTGAACAATGGAACACATGGATGACAAGAGCATTAGAACTATTTTATATTGGCATATAACGCAATAGCAGAATTGAAGCCCTTATAAAAAGGCTGCACCATTTTAGGTGTCTTTCACTCACCGGTCTCTGCCATCTCATGAAGTGTGATCATAGAATACGGCGGCTCTTGGTCACTGAAACACAAAAAGACCAAACACAAAACTTAATGACATAAAGTAAAGCAACCTAATAGAGAAATTGTTTGCCTGTGTGCCTCATGCCCAGGGTGTAAGCATCTTATTTAGTCCTTGGCTGCTATAGACATCAGTTATGAAAGCCTAATGGTATAATGGGTGATTATGTGACATGACGGATTGCTATTGGAGAGCAGACTGCCGCTGCCAATGCTGCTGGGCCTGTTTTTGGCTTTAGACGCAGACTGGGTCTGCAACAGTTAATCTAAGCAGAGATAGCAAAATCCCTTGAGGTGCTCCTAGAGAGAGCTGGGCCCAATCAAAACACCACCAGAGACATTTAAGCAGAGAAAATAAAAGTGCCTCTATTCTACAGTGTGATGCCGGTGTGGTTCATTTGTCAGTCATAAATCAGTGGTTGGTGGGTACTAGGGGTGATGTTTTCAAATAGCAGATGAGGCCAAGGAAAAGAAAGCTCTGAGGGTAGTCGAAAAAGAGAAAGAGAGTCTGAGAGCGAGTCAGAGCAGTCTAATGCCCCCAGCCATGGGTGTCTGACTGCTCTGTGATTGTTGTGTAATGGTCACACAGGGATATGTTCTAGTAAGAAATACACAGAATTTTTGCTCTGTTCAGAACAGGCCCTCCAATACAAGGTTCTCAACCCTTTTGACTCAAAGGCCCTCCATACTGGCTAACATATTCACTCTAGTATAACAGAAACTGGGTGTTGATATTAAATTTGTCACTATTAATCGCTTTGTGCTTCTATGAGAATTTATATTTTAATAAAATCTTTGGTACCACAATGTCTCCCTATAAAAAGTCAAGGACAAGTCTGTGTGTGTGTGTGTGTGTGTGTGTGTGTGTGCGCATGTGTCATCAAAACTAGGGTTTCAGGTGAATAAAAAACGGCTGTCAAAGGATGTGGTTGAGTAACCAAAATATATTCCAGCTGCAAAGAAAAGAAAAGAAAAAGAAGAAAAAGAAAAGAAAAAGAAAAAGAAAAGAACTCTCTCCTTGTGCCCTTTAGATATTTTTCTTTAAAATCAAAACAAGAACAGAATATTTTTCCTTTTCCTGCAAAGCTGCATAATCTGAGATTCTTTTCAGGGATGGCTATAAACTATTAAAATATCTAGGCAATACTGCAGGCCTTGCAAATCGGGTTCAGAGACACCAAATGTGATGTACACATAGAAGAACCTTTTGTCCAAAGTGAACATCCATTATTAGATAGCAGTAGGCCGGCTGTGTGGGAAGGTGTAAGAATGTGACAAAGAGGAAAAGGGACTGGCGACTCTGATATCCAGCCAAAATATTAAAAGAAACATGAAGCTCTCGGTTATCTCAAGCTGCTGTCTTGTGCAATACATTAAGATTAAATGTGGTGCTGTGTGAATGAATGAATAAATAAATAATGGCATGCTCATTACAGGGCTCTGCCATGCTTCTCCATAAGCTCTTTATTTTAAAAGTAAAAGCTCTTGCAGACGGTGTGGCATCGCTGTGGTAGACAATAATGAAAAAAGAAAAAAAAAGAAAACCATAATACAAATGGATGTACAATAGCAAGCCGATGCTTTTAGCCAAAGATGGAGAGATGTTATTGCTGATGCATGGGGAAACAGGGAACTGAAATTTATATGACGTGCATGATTCATTCCTACACAGATTTAATGACATATCTTTGCAGATCCTTGTCATTAAATGTTAACTCACTTGTCAACAAGAGTCCTGATGACAGCCAGCGTGTCCAGTACCAAACCGTCCATGTTTTGTTTTTTCCGACGTGGCTCGTGTGGTCCTCGACCTCGCCGGGGCGGTCGAACTGGGTCCCTGGGCCGGCTGCCTCTGGCCTCTGGGGGATCAGACACGGAGTTATCCACTCGCCTGAGCTGCCTGCGAGGGGCTGATCCCTCCTCCACATCACTGTCCTCTCTGCACACGCAGCTGTTCCCCATGGCTCTACCGGACGAGGGGCTGGGCCAAAACTGCACTGACTGCAGCTGTTCTACGGTGAGTCGTAGAACCCGCACGAGGCTCCTGCTGGCACAGAATGCAATCCAGGTGGCTACTATCATATCATTGGAAGGACTTTAGAGGGTGTCTTGGTATAGGTTGGGTAGATGTGTCGGTCATTGTGCTACTGCAGGCCACCAGCAGCCAGACACAGATGATCAAAGCTGATGGTGCAGTCAGCACACATCCTACTGCCTGTGAGGTTTTCACTTCTAAAAAAAAAAAAAAAAACATTACGCATTAAATTATTTTCAGTGTGGACAGCAAACACGAAAATACATACATGCAAATTGTAAATAAATTGCTAGACTAATAAATTCTTGCATGTAGCTTATTAAAGTAAAACACTTAAACAGTGATATTTGTCACTGATCTCAAATTATATGCTCGAAAAACAACATATGTAAAATATTAGCGTTATTAATTAATATTATTTAATTAAAGGCATATTGCTGATGTTACAATAATATCTAAGGCTTGTCTCGTTAACAATTTTTTGCCTTAAGTGTGGCTCAGTGGTAGAGCATTGCGTTAGCAGCACAGAAGGTTGTGGGTTCAATTCCCAGGGAACAAACAGGCTGGTAAAAAAATTAAATAAAATGTATAGTCTGAGTGCACTGTAAGTCGCTTTGGATAAAAGTGTCTACTAAATGCATAAATGTAAATGTAAGGCATACAGTTGCAACAAGTGGTCAGTCCAGCATGGGCTTAAGAAAATTAACCAAGGTTTTTTTTTGTTTTTTTTTAGTAAAAGTGGAGTAAACAGGCCTATTAGTTACCATCTGTATAACCACAATTTTACTACAAATAACATGGTTAAACTATAGTTAGTGTAGCCAAACTATGTTTAATTTGTGGTTGCCATGGTTTAACTACTGTAACTATGTTTTTTTTTGTAGTATTAGTAAAAACACGGGTAATTTTTCTAAAACCGAACCTGAAAAAATGCGGTATCAACCTAAATAAAAAAAACTGTTAATATTGACGTACAATAACTATATAAAAAATAGGCAGTACGTATTAATATACATAAACAATTCAAATATGACTGCGATAGGATATGCGTACAGTAGTTGTCAGTGTTAGCAGTGGCTAAGTAACGGCTAGCAAGCCAAACAACTTTGCAAAAAACACATTTAAAACACAACAACCCACTCACACATGAATGAACACTGACTAGTGTACTTTTAACACAATCACTGACATTTACAAACCCGCTGAAATCTTATAAACAGCACGCTGTCATTTCAGTAAATTAGCGTTAATAAACTTGAGTTTCTATGGATGCGTCTCAAACCATAGTGAGCTGCCTACGTAGGCAGCATTGAAAGGGCTAGCTTATCTATAAATTAAAAGTCTGTCACCATGATTTGAAACTTTTTAACTATTTTTCCATTAAACAAAAAAGGAGGAGATGTTAGGTAGATGGTTGGATAACGACAGCGTCAGCCACCGTGTAACGTATTCAGTTTATGAATGATCATATAATGAAAGTGGATTGTGGCTCAGGCTGTCATTTTGTCTAATTTTGAAACGCCGAATGGACCTATGCCGAAAATACTGTTGATGTTAATATAATTATGGTAAGGTTGTCAAGGTAGCTCACTATGTCTTGAAACACGGCCTCTTTTATAATATAAGAAAGTAACGTTAGCAACCATATAACGTTAACTAGCCACACCTCCAAATAGATGAACAAAACGTCAGTTTAAATCTTTTCTTTAACGTGGCCCATACACTAACACGTATTTTATCAATAAATAATGTGGATATAACGTTACCAGAAACAAGTATTTACTCACCCGGTTAAAGCGGAGGATTTTCGGCAAATGCAATAGCACTGATCCGTAGGCCGAACACAAAGACTAGACTACACGGGAAGTGTGTGTGTGCTTTACTTCTCAGCGATTTGATTCGTAGTCTCACACAAAACCACTTCAGTAATCAACATTTTGCCGATCCACACACAAAAGCACAACCAACCTGTGTTTGACAGTGAAAGTAAACGGATGGCTGAGAAGTGAAACCATAACAACTGGCTGGAATCAGTGTGAGATAGCTGCAGATCAATGCAAGCTCTGTGTGGTGTTAGTTATGTGAAGTCCGACTCATTTCCGCGAAACGGTTCTTTTGAACAATTCGTTTCAAATAATGATTCAGCTGTTCCTTTACGTCAGAACGTAATTGCGTCATCACGCGGTCAGTAATCCGTATCATACGTCATACCTCGTGGCATACCAGTGCTTTAAGTGGCCCAAAAGAGGTGCCAGTACTCTATTATAGCATATATATATACTTTTTTTTTTATTATTTTTTTTATGACTCCCCTCATCCCCTGAGGTAACAAAAACTATATTGAAGGGGTTGTATATACAGCAGTCAACAGACGACCTTATAAAAAATAATAAATCATTTTATTAGTTTGTGGATTTCGTTGAGCTAGAAAGAGCTACTGAACATAAATAAAATGTGCAAAAGGATTTTGAAAAAATACCCTTAGAATAGGGTGACCAGATGAAATTGGCTTAAATTCGGGAGGTAAGGGGGTGTCTGCGGTCTTGGGTGACGGGATGGGGGGCTTATGATATTAGACTTCGTAGCCTATAATAAAAGATGATGAATTTCAAACCTTAACTAAACACATTTTTATTCAAAGATCAACCGTCTGTCATTACTCTTTAGTCTGCCACAAGAAACAACAACATTAAAATCATGAATCAAAAAAAAAACAATGACTGTTGTAACAGTGCGTAAATCAGACCTTTCTGTAACACTAACGCTAATAAGCTTGAAATAAACGCTAATAAACGAAATAATTGTGTAGCGGAGTATTTTTTGTACACAGTGCCGCTAACTGTCAATCACTCCTGTACGCGTGCGTGCATCACTGTCCTCCTCGCAGCTGCAGCAACTTGCTCTCTGCATCAAGCTTTAAAACAAAAAGGGGACAAAAAGGTCATATTGTCTTTGTGCATATAGATTAATTAGATAAATGAATATCTAAATTCGTGCCTATAGACGGTTTCATCAGGCGCACGCGCCTGGACCTAAGTTAACTTCCGGTCTGTGTTGTGTATATCGGTCTGGCTGCAGTGCCTTCTACAAACGCAGTTAAAGTCTAGCAGGTGATGAGTACACTGAATTTGGGGTCAGGTGGTTGTGCTGCGGGATGTGTTTCCCATACATTTATTTATTTTTGGAGACTCGCCACAATTTTAAAACGATTTTCGATTTTCAAAAAGGCTTCGCTGAATAAACATGAGTAACGTTACGTACTGCACGTTTAATAATAATTCCTTACATTAATATGTTTAAATATCAAAGCGAGGCACAGGTGTTTTTATATCGCTGTATTTCTGAAGGAAGACTTGCATGTTATATGCCTGATAAAGCAGCGTGTGAGCGTACCACCTCTGCTTTGTTTACAGCTGTTACTGGTGAAACCTCTATTTCTCGCGCTTTATGTCTATGCTTTAAAACATCTCCTGCTGCCAAAGAATGAATTTGCATTTTCATTAAGTCCGCCTGATTCACGCGGCAAACATATTTTGTTCGTTATCAAAAAATATCTACTCTAGAGGGACTTGATTCTATTTGGAAGTCTACCGGAAGTTAAGTTAGGTCCAAAAAAAGCGCGCATGCGCAGTAACGTTTGTTTATGTTGTGGCCGTTGAAACCGTCTATAGCCGCCTACAGTATTTTTTTAGAACTTAGAAAAAAGATGCTGCAACCAATGAGCAGCCGGCGAGGGCTGGTTGCAGGACGACTCAACCTCCGCAGACAGTTTTTAATGTTTATCAGACAATAATTACTCAAGATTTTGCTTTAGTATAATTCTCGGGACAATTAGGGCCAGATTCGGACTGTCCCGAATTTTTTCGGGACGTCTGGTTACCCTACCTGAAAGAGCTACTGCATTACTTCATTAGCTTGCGTCTGACCTGCAGCGATATCATTCAGGCTTGGTGGGGTGTCAGCCAGCGACTCATCTAATTCTGACCGTGATGTTTTAGTACTCAAGAGTTTGAAGCCAGGAGAGCGTATTAATGTTGTTCACTGTAGTTGTATTTTTACCGAGCCGAGTGTGCGCATTTCACACATCCTCTCTGGCCTCGTTGAATTTTTGACACTGAGAGCGGCAAAAGCGACGCATACGCTTTTCACTTGTAAAACTCAAGGTTGTATAGGTAATGTAGTCTCTGCTCTCGGTGGGACGAATTAGGAAACGTGCATTGTGAAGGGCGCTCTGAAAAGCGGCAGCGCAGGCAAAAGATTAAAACCTCTATTAAAACAGATGTCCAAATGGACGGAAAGGTGGCTGTATGCTCAAGAGCTATATTTGGAAGTGGCGGTACTGAGTACCGGTGCATACCGGCCGACTTAAAGCATTGTGGCATACTACACTATGCACATATTACTGTTTATCACGTTTTCACATTATGTTTAATCAATAATTAAGTCTACTGTAGATGAAGTTGTTACGTCCATGTTTGGTTTGTTGTTAACATGAGCTAATTAAAATAATTTAGGAACTAAATATAATGTAAACAACACTACAATTCAATCGCTTCACTTTGATTAAAATGTTTTTGTTTTTCTCATATTTTTAAAAGATGCTACACATTAATACCACGTCGAAATTTTAATAATCAATTATGATATTAAATAAACTAATTTTACGTTTTAGATTAAATTAAATGAAAGTTTTTCGATTCTCTCGGCTCACTCCAAAAGATCCAATCGGTTCCGACCGACTCAGTCCTATTCACGATTAATAATTCAATCAGTTATTGTGAACCGGTTCAGTCGGTTGATTAAAAATAGATATGATTCAAAAAGATCAATTCGTTGTGAGTTGTCGCATATTTCTATCCAGCCCATGATGCTGGACCCAACCAGTAAAACAAAACAAATTCTCCTCAAGAGAGTGCGTTATGTAAACAAATGACAAATTTGCAAGTAATACATCCCTTGTGTATGTGTGAATGTCTAGCCCGCTTTTGTTTTATCTATAAAAATCTAGGCTTTTCAGATATGTTGTAACTCTAATAACTTATTCATACGAGCGGGTTCAACACAAAGAAATACACCAAAAATATGCAAACACATACCCATTTGCTTTTCTTTATCATATTACTTTATTGGAAATATTAAATTTGACTGACAGAACATTGAAATTACATAAAGTTAACATCTAATTTAAATGTGCATTCGATTATTACTCTCCGCTTATTGAAAAGTTTCCCCGTTAAGAAACGATTTGTACTTTTAAGGGGAAAAAACTTTCCCGTAAAAACTACATTTCCCATGAGCCAATAGTTCGTGCGTAGGAACTACGTGCCTTTTACAGCTTTTTGCTGAGGGGATCCTTTTACAGGAACACAAAACCGGACAAGGTAAATATCTGAGTGCATTTCCTTCTTGAAATAATTATTTACTCCTTGTCTCTTTTTTCCACCTTGAGCATTATTTGTCTGACATGTAAAACAAACCAACTTTAAGGTTACATAATGTGTTATAAACCAGCCATTTAAATACCACTGCTTTCTGGAGTGTCATTAAAGTCTCGCACGGTCTACTTCAGATCAATATCATCATGATGAATCATTCGCTGAAGCTGAGTTGCTGTCTGTTGCAGAGTAATATTGCAGTGTTTCTTGCATATATACAAAATAAAGTAACGTTAACGGTACCAAGTCTTTAACATTTCACGTGATGTCATGTGTCGTTTTGTGTGTTTTTGTTTTGATGTTTATCACAATACTATTTCATGATTTATGTTTTTTATCATCCACGTTCCACACTGACAGTAAAAGTGTTTAAATAACAGTTTAAATAGCTATTATTAGACAAGGAAATAAGTGACTTTGTATCTGGAATCTATTTCGCTCACTGTTCAAATCCAGCACTAAGGGGCAGTGTTTACTTTTTCTTTTCAAATCTGTCACAATTGCTCAGACAAAAATGTAATTATCTTCTCCATTATATATCTTTTGGAATTGGAGCTTAAATAATATTCGGCTTCACATTTAAAATGACTAGTTAGAAGCATTTGTGTTTCTCGTTGAAAATATATTGATTTTAAAAGAGTTTTATCAGTCAGAGTTCATTAGTTCTGCTTGAATGATAAGTAGAAACATTTTTTTTTTAATTATCACATTTTTATTCTCTATCTCTGAGCAGAATCTACTGTAGATGACTTCATGATCTACCTAAAGTGTTTATCCTGATTAAATAAACAGCATTTAGGTAGGTTTTGATGGGTTCAGTATGTTTTTGCATATATGTGATGATTGCCACATAATGACAAAATATGCATGTGCTGTGTAGGTTCTGCCATGGCAGATGGTGTGGACCTCAGCCGAAAGTTTGTGTCAGAGTCTGAATTAGACGAGAGAAGGAAAAAAAGGCAGGAGGAATGGGAGAAGGTCCGCAATCCTGATGACCCAGAGGGTGAGACGTTCACTTTGTCTGCACCAATCAGACAAATTAACAGCAGGCTTAATGACAGACATTAGTCCCCTCTCGAAGCATTTGCCAGGTTTTGATTGTGTTCATTCTCACTCCACCACAGAGGCCCCTGAGGAAAAGTATGACCCCCGTTCTCTGTATGAGAGGCTACAAGAGCAGAAAGACAAGAAACAGGAAGAATTCGAGGAGCAATTCAAATTCAGTAAGACCTTGTGCTGCTTTCCTCCCATATTCATCCCTTTATTTTTATCAAAAACATCTTTCAGATGACACACATCGCACAGTCTCAGGGGGCTTGCCTCTCTCGTCTAAATGTGACCTCATTTTGGGGTTTATCTGTCAGTTTGCGCAAAAACACGCGTGTGCGCACACACAACATGCACTGGTGTGTGTTTGAGCATGTTGGTGGGTGTCTATGAGTGTGAACAGATGGGAGTGGTGGAGATCGAGAGCAGCAGGTCTGTTCTTGCGGGTGCTGATGATGGGAGACTGGAATGATCTTAGCATCTCGGCTTCGTCTCCGTATCCCTGGTGACAAACCCACTCTCGGTCTCCCTAGCGACCATTGCTGCTCCTATTGCCGCTGATTCCAAGGGCCACATCTCTTGATCTGCAAGCATGTTGGTTATGCATCTTTTTGATGATGCTTGTTTCTCTTAGCGGATCTTTATAATTCTGTTGTTGTGTTCCTCCACAGAGAACATGGTTAAAGGCCTGGATGAAGATGAGACCAGCTTTCTTGATGAGGTCTCGCAGAAGCAGTCTCTTATAGAGAAACACAGACGGGATGAGGAAGCTCTGGAGATAAAGGAATACAGGATATCCTTTTGCAACTTAAAGCGCACACAATATTACTGTCATGGTTCTTAAAAAAATGACAGGGAGAGTTTTGCTTTCCGCCTGAGTCTGTCTCCACTTTCACCTTCGTTAAGCTGGTGGTGGAAGCTTTGGCTGTCAAGCGCAGTGATGTCTGATGAAAAGTAAAGTAGAGTTCTTGTACCTTGTTAGTGTACATGTTATCAAACAAGACAGCCCCTAGAGGAACCCAACGCACTCATGATACAGTGCTGCTTCGATAGAAATTCATGCAGGCTTGGTGAATGGCTTAGAGGTTTAGAAAACAGTCGGTCTGAATGCGCACAGTTTAAAGCAGTTTTGTAGCTAGACATTTTTGCACTCTTCAAAATGTCTATGGAATGAATAGGATTATTAGAAAATAAGTCAAATTTGAATTTGAACTTCTTTAACCCTATGGTGTTGCTCGGTCATTTTAGACTGAAAAAAAAATGGAAATATTAAAAAAAATCGCCACTTCATCATAATGGTACTAAACGTTATTTGAAAAAGCTATATTTATAAAACAAAAATTTAAAAAATCACACTTGTGTTGTTTGCGATCAAAAATGACCACCATGGGAAATGAATGGGAAATAGACAAAAATAAAGAATATATATATATATTTATTTATTTTTTTTTATCTGTCTCAGGCCAGTGGATTTTAAATACTTTTGCTCTATTTTTAACTTACTGTTATTTGAAAAATTATATAAAAATATATATATATTTTACATTTTATAAAGAATATAGCCCATCATTTAGATATGAATATTAATTAGTAACATTAAATGCACTCAAAATGCAAAATATTAAAGAAAAAACATTATTGAAATAAAATATCATATATTCATCTAAAAATAAAATATTATTATGTGATTATGGCTTTTGGTTAGGTTTGACCGCAAACAACATAAATGTGACTCCAAAAAAAGGAACAATACCAGAGTCTTAAAAACACAGCGCTCATGCACAAGAGGCTGAAAAAGTAGCAAAATGTGGTGTAGAGGCCCGTTGTTTCTCGTTTCCTGTGGAGTGCAGTGGAATGCAGCAGCGCGCTGCTGAATGTCCAGTGCCACAGAAAAGAAAACAACTAAATTGAGGTCCCCATGGGGAAATCAGCTTATAAATCACAAAGAATGAGTTTTTTTTAAGAATGAAAAAATGCAGAAAGTTTTCTGTGAGGGATAGATTTAGGTGTAGGGTTTGTCTAGGGCAATAGAACATACAGTCTGTACAATATTTTGAGCGTCCCTACAAGGATATACCTATGTGTGTGTACATTATATACTGTGAACTATGTAGTCAACAGGTTGTACCACATTAGCACGATTTTGTTGCATTAAATTATCTGTCAAATGCCCTGCTTTTATCCATATCATAAAATAGATTTCTCATCATGGTACAGCTGACATAATCAGCAGTGGCCTTTCTCTTCTGCCAATCAGGTATGACTGTAGATAGAAGGTTGGAGTATGTGTTGTCGTGGCAACTGAAACCTTTCTCAGGGTTTGATAACTGCATCTAAAAGCACTGCTGAGAGCCATGATCTGCAGCAAAATAGAGTGATCTGCCCTAATTCTATTGAATCCAAATTGCCTGACCTGCAAGTGTGTCTTTCACCTTTTTAGGCCATCTGTTAGAGGAAGGAAGTGGGTTTGATTTCTGTGGTGGCTTCTGTGCTGATTTTAGGAGTGGTTGCCCACTTTGTCTGATCTTCCTCATCCGTCTGTGGGGTTTTTTTTTTTGGTTTACATGATGTTTAAGATGAGGTCATATATGTCCTCCCAGGAGTTATTTAAAGTTTATGTGCAAGATTTATTATAAAAGGAAAAACGTCATTAGTCAAGTGGCTTACCACAACAGCATTGCCAGAAAGTTTTTTGTCATGTGATGCTGTGAAGTTTTCTCTCTGTTTGTATGTCAGTGATTTCTCCTTAACCGATGAACCTCACAGCGCTCTGCAGAAGCTGACAACCAATGAGAACCAGAAGAAAGAGACAGAGAAAAAGGCAGGACCCAAACCCTCAGAGCACAGGACCAGTCACCTGTCTCAAGCCCACCTGCTGGCTGGGGCTGTCAAACGACGCAGGTACGAAAAGGACAAACTCGCCACGATGAGTATACTGTATTTCATATATTTAAACCTGTGAAAATCTTAGACCTAATAATCTTCATGTATAATTATTTGTGATTAATTTCTGTCTTTGTACAGCTCGTCACAGTCCTCCGAGGGGAGTAAAAAGCAGAAAGCAGAGTCTGTCACCGGCAATGGTAGTCAGACAGGTGAGCAATGTAGTATAATGCTGGCTTTACATAATGTAATTATGTAAAGTGATTATCCGATCATTACTAGAAATGCAATTATATGTCGTACTGTTTTAATTGCTTGAAAAATTTATCAGATTATAGTTAATAAAAATCCCAGTGTGAAACTAATTTTTTAAAATATTTTAGGAGTCTAATAACTAAATACAAGTAAAGACACAATGCTGTCTTTCATAGCAGAAATTTATGACTTGACTGTTGAAAAAAAAACACCTTGTTTTATGTACACTATATTTTGTTTATACAGTTTGGGGTCAGTAATTTTTAAGAAATGAATATTTAAATTCATCGAGGATGCATTAAATTGTATGAAAAAAATTCTACTTTATTCTTTTTCTTTTAATTAAAGAACTGAACATTAATGATAAACAAATGCTGTTCTTTTAAACTGAATAAAATCTTTAAAATACAGTATATATAATTTTATACACAAATATTCAGCAGCTCAAATGCTTTTAAAAATAAGAAATGTTTGTGTACCAATGATTTCTGAAGGATCATGTCATGTGACACTGAGGACTGGAATAATGGCTGCTGAAAATTCATGTACATTTAAATAATTACATTTAAAAAACAAGAAAAAAAAAAAAAAAAAAAAAAAAATATATATATATATATATATATATAAAACTGTTTTACTCTATTGTTTGATTAAATAAATATAGCCTTATTGAGCATAAGAAACTGCTTTCATAAATGCTAAAACATCTTACTGACTGACCAGTAGTGTACAACGGTATCCCTATAGACCAACGCTACTTTTGCGTCATCGAAGGGTAACGCCCCTTCTTGGGGGAAAACAAACGGATTCCCCTGATACAGAACTCGCTCCAGGGACCTTTTGTTTTCATTGTTTCTGATGTGTACAGGCCTGTCTGACACAATTTCAAACAGATATTGTTTAGTCCTAGCCTGCGAATATTTGAAATGTAAAATCAGTTAACAGCCAAGGTAGCGTGCCTAATGAGAGCTAACGTTAATCACGTAGCTGCTAGCAGCTTCGTATTTCTAACTAGTATAGCTAGTCGACAACAAAACTGTCAATAGCTTAAATCAAGTGAAATATGATCCAAGTAAACCACCAACTCCTCTTGACATGGCCTCATCGTCTAGTTTATCATACTGTGAGTGCGTTAATGACAAAAAATAGGCTACTTGGTGATTCCACGAGATAATGGTAACGTTAGATGTCCATATTTGGCCACTGCGTGGGGTCATTAATCCAGTTTTCGTCCATTTCAAAGGGAAACCTCTGTAAACACCGTATCCAGTAGCTTCTTTAAATACCGCTCACGGTCCTCGGCCGGCAAAGAGAGTGTGTATGTTTGTGCCATTTTTGCTATCAAGAAACTAGAGCGAGTTCTTTATCAGGGGAATCCGTTTGTTTTCCCCCAAAAAGGGGCGTTACCCTTCGATGACGCAAAAGTAGCGTTGGTCTATAGACATTCATTACCAGTGCACTTGTTTTTACAACTGACCAATAAACTCCTGTTGCATTTAACCTGGAATATTCCTACACCTAACCAGGGAAAATTTAAAAGTGTAATAATTACCATTAGAAGCCAGGAGAAGCTTGGCCTTGCCATATTAACCTCCCGCCTTAGATGTCAAATGCACCAGAGACTGCGTGCGCACTATGTGCGTGTATTGTTTTGTGTTCTCAGATCAGGAGGCGGTGGAGCTCAAATCCCCCGGCGCGGGCGTCCTCCACCTGCCCTCCGCCGCTGTATGCGTGGGCATCCTGCCAGGGCTCGGAGCTTACTCGGGCAGCAGCGACTCAGAGTCCAGCAGCGACAGCGAAGGTAGCGTGGACGAGATTGGCTCTCCCATAAAGCGCCACAGGCTCTTCAGATAGACACACTGACAGATCACACTCACTCACTATCACTCTCTCCCTCACCTGTGCTGCCCGAGGCTTGGGTGCCGCCCCCTCGCTTTCTCGGCGGTGCATTACCTAAATCGATTTAGCTCTAGGTATCCGTAACTTAAGTGTTTCAATTTGGGATAAGGTTTGGCTACTTATTTGATGTTCATTAAAGGCTGTAGTGATAACTTCTATTGTGGTTGTTGATGTCTTGTGCTCTCAAAACATGACACTTCCCCCATCCTCCTCATATTACGTTCCATACAGTTTAAACCCCTGGCAGCTTAACCTGGTGATGCACCGTCCCATCTACCCACCCTTGCGGTTTCTGCAGAGCTCTAGAGGCCAAGGGGACAATGACTGACTGACAGCTGTGGATCAAGAAGACATGAAACATTTAGTCCAAATCTCAGACACCATCATAGGACAAAGCAGATATTACAGGCTTGTTTCAGTAAGATTGAATGTCTTGATTGAGTTTTTGTTTGTTTGTTTGATGTTTATTTTTTAAGACAAAATGCTGCAGTGCTGCTGAATGCTGGGATTTTCATGAACTCTGTTCTATAAGGATATGTTTGCTGGAAAATAACCAGTGATGATCGAATGGAAAATAAAGGTGTTTCTCATGAATTTGTGCATTTTTTTTTTCTTTTTATTAGTTCCTATTAGCATGAAACTACATTCACAATGCATTTTGGTTCTGTAATGTGAGTTTCTGAGTGACACTGAATATTCAGTGAGGAAAAATTAATGGATTGTGAAAAATTTCCATAAGAGAATGCAGGCAGAACCGGATAATTTTGTACTTAATTGTGGAGAATTACTCCCCTCTGACTCTGGTTTTTATTTTTTTTTATTTTAAAGACTGAAGGTTAATATTGACCCTCGAAGGCATCTCTGTGTTTTTCAGTCTTTATTTATTTTTTTAAATTTAGCAATGTTTTATTTGTTAACGAATGAAAAATATTTTTTAAATAATTATGTTAATCAGCATTAATAGCTTTTAAATGATGTTCTCGTTAACAAGGTTCGGGGGAGGAGCGCAGTCAGATACTTAGCCTAATCAACACAGGTGGACCACAATCTAGAAATTAATCCCACAGTATAAATATCGCTGACTTACCTCTATCCATCGACGGTTAATCAGCGTCCCTCCTCCACTCCATCGCCTCACTTCGAGTTCACTTTATAATTAGACGGGGAAGGGGGGTACTCTAGGTTCGGGTCCTTTCCTCGTGTTGTGTTGACTAAGATTTTAAAAAGACTGCAGTGACCTTAAAAAATGCCTACATTTTTATTTGGCTACTGGCTGTAGGGATTACAAAAAAATTAAAATCTGTGTTTATTTATTCTCATCTCATTCTAAAGCCAAAAGATTTTCAATGATCTTCAAAATAGGTTTTTATTTTTCATTTCAAATATCAAAATTCTTAAATCAACATAAATTTACTTTAGAAGGAACATGATTTAAAGAATTGCATTTTTATTTTTAGTTCGTACTGTTACCTGAGGTACACATAATGTTATCAATAGTTTTTACATAAAAAAAACAACAAACAAAACAATTAACAAGTAATAGGCTAAGTATGTTCTGCCCTGTTTTGATTCTCCATTGTAGACTCAGAAGTAAACACCCACTGCTAGGATTGGCTAACATTTGAATTGGTGGGCGGGGCTGAACGGCAGCAGTATAAAAGCAGGTGTTGATCTTATTCTGCAGAGGTGTTTAGCCACATTATTATGTCATAAAGTGGCACATTTCACAACCTGTCGTTTTGAGTTCTGAAACTTACATAATGTTTCTATATCACAATGACCTCATATATCAAAAGATCAAGGGAATTTAGATTTCTCCGTTCACAAAGTGCTTTAAACAAAAATATATTTTCATACCACATTGACAGGTATTTTTCTTGTTTTAAACATAAGCTTGCTGAAAACAAGGCTTAATATCTTATCTTTTTGCTTCTTAAGTAAATTTATCATGAGTTACAAATATGATTTAGATATTTTTTATGGACAAAAAGCTACAAAACAACATCTTTAAAATGACACATGAAATCGCAAAAATAAGACTTTAAAATATTAAGCTCCTAAGGTCTTTGAATATTTTGCCCTTCAGTTTTTCTAATGACTTCAAATAAAAATCAAATGTAGCAAACTTTTCAAAGTGATCAATGCAGAGTGTTCTAAATGCAGAGCGTTGCTTGATCACTTGTTATTTGAAGGTGTTATTTGTGACTCACTACCAACCTGCAGCAATTTTCACAAGCAAAGCGCTAATCAGATCTGGAGCCTCAGTTCCCAAATCAGTTTGTTTGTGTGGTATGTGATGCAAGTGCCAGTCATAATTTTCTCAAATGAAATTTATTGACCTGAGTGGAACATAACCGATAAAACTGTACAAAATCAACAACACCACCTTGACCATGGCACCATACGATTAGCACTAAATACAAACCACTACATAAAGTACTCTAGCTTTCACTTCTCTTAAAACACAGAAAATGGTAGTATAAAGTTACATTCAGCCAAATACTGTTACATATTTTGTGACAGACACAAAAATGGCCGTTGCATTTAGATCGGTATCATCATATATGCTGCCTATATATAAACCAATAAATAAAAACATTTACTAAAAACACTTCTGTACAGAAAAAACATGCACTATGTTCATTGGATTGGTCAAGGGGGGTCTGTAAACAGTTAGCAGGTTTTGGCAACATGCAGTGTGAACTCCAGGCATCCAGCGCTTATTCTGGCATTGTGTTGCTAGGCGACAGGTTCCTCTGTTTGAAATACTGTGTGACCTGTTGCGGCAGCTCTGCCAATACGGATTTGGCTAAAGTTTCCTTCGGAGCCTGCGAGAACAACAAACACACGCAACAACATCATTGAGGATGCACACGTTGGCAGTGGCCACTTGTTAGATTGTTAAATCCACTTCCATGTAATGAAAACGAAGAAATGGCAGACACGTTCGCTTGAGCGGCGGTGAAAGTTGGCACCGTTTCCTTCCATATTCTCTCTAAGCTAAATGAATTTTAATTTCCTCTGAATGGAGCCCAAATGAGAGAGTGCTGCCCGTTCCCTCCTGCTGTTGAGGAAATCACATGGCCCACAGACCGCCCACTCGCACTCCTACTGAAGATTCTGTTTACATACGTGATCCAGGATTGGATTCACGTCAGAACAACAAGAAACTATCCAGAGGTCTGAGGCAACAGAAATATTGATTATATGCGTAAGCATCTGGGCATCTGGGTCAATTCATCTGCATAATATTAAGAGTTTAATGCTGCTTCGGAAAGACCTTTTGACCTGGCACTGAAATTACCATTTTAAAAGCATTGCATCATGTACCCTATGACAACAGCCTTATATAACTGAAGCAGTGCAGAATCGAAAGAGGAAACCAGGATGAGAAACACTCACGTTGCGAAAGTCCCTGAATGGGACAAACTGCACGATGTCTCGGACCGCCTCCTCTCCCGTGTAGGATCTGAGCGCACTGCTGTCTCCGTCCAGAAACTCCATTGCGGTGAAGTCAGCGTTGCCCACCCCGATGATGATGATGGACATGGGCAGCTTGGCGGCTTGAACTATAGCGTGACGTGTCTCGTCCATGTCACTGATCACGCCATCAGTAATGATCAGTAGCGTGAAGTATTGCTGCAGAAGGGGTAAGAGAAACTATTAAAGGAGTCTATGGAAGGTTATATCGCTTTATTGCAGTGCTAAACTGTTTGAATATTACATACACTAAATTTGGTGCACTTTCTGAAAACATCTTGTTAAAACAGAGCAGAGAAAGGCTCAGAAAAATCTGATTAGAATTTTACATTTTCTGAGAAAATTGAGTTTGCGCATGTAATGTAACGCAATGCTAGGGTGTTCTGGGTGGTTGCTAGCCTAGGGGATTGCTAGGGTTATTAGGTAGTTGTTAGGGTGTTGTTTTACAACTGAGGTAGTTGCTAGGGTGTCACTACAGCATACTGAGTGGTTACTAGGCCATTGCTATGCAGTTGCTAGGGTGTGTCTTGGGTTTAAGTTAGAGGGCTTAGATATGGAGTCCACAATGCTAGCTTGCTTTGGGTGGTTGCTGGGGCACTGCTTAAGTATTTCGTTGCCAGCGAGTTGCTAAGGTGTTCTGTGAGGTTCCTATGGTGCTGCTACATGGTTGACTGTGTGTTCTGGGGGTTTAATTACCCAAGTCCAAACTAAATAAATAGCAATTTCGGTTATTTTCTAGGCAGGTTGTTAGGTAGTTGTTAGGGTGCTGTTATAAAATTGAGGTAGCTGCTAGGGCATCGTTAAGATATTCTGGATGGTTTCTAGGGCATTGTTATGTGGATGCTAGGGTTTACATTCCCAAGTCAGAAGAGCCATTTCTATGATTTTCTAGGCCTTGGATGTGGGGTCAACAATGTTTGGGTACTCTGGGTGGTTGTTAGGATGTTGCTATTCAGTTACTAAAGTATTTGGTTTGGTTGATGGGATGTAGCTCTTCTTTTGTTAGGGTGCTCTGGGTGGTTGCTAGGGCATTGCTAAAGGGTTCCGGTGGTTGCTATGACATAGCTGAGATTTTTCTAAGATGTTGCTAGGGTGTTGCTATGCAATTGCAAAGATATCTGGTTTAGTTACCCAAATAAAAAGAACATGCATTTGCTAGCATTTGTATATATTTGTTATTTTTTTGGAGGAGGAGGAGGAGGAAGGGGTTATATTCCAAAGTCAGAAAAGTCTTTTTTTATTCTAAGCCATATCCACAATAATAGCATGCTCTGGGGGGTTGCTGGGGTACTATTAAAATATTTGGTTGCCAGCTGGTTGATAAGGTGTTCTGGGAGGTTAATTGGATGTTGCTACATGGTTGCTAGGGTTTTTTTTTGGGGGGGGGGTCTAATTACCTAACTCCCAAGTAAACTGTGACAGCTATATAATTTTTTAAGCTAGCTAATAAAGCTAGGGTTTTGTTGGTTGTTGCTAAAGCATTGCTAAGTTGTTTGGGCTTGTTTGGGCTGGGGCGTTACTAAGGTGTTTGTGGTAGTTGATAGGGTATTGCTATGCAGTTGCTAAAACATTTGGTGTAGTTGCTATGCTGTTGCTAGGCTGTTTTAAGTGGTTGTTAGAGGCTTGCTAAGGCATTGTTATGCAGTTGCTATGGTGTTTGGGAGTTTTACATACATAAGTTAAAAAAAAATAAGTAAAAAGAGCCATTTCTAATTTCTAAGCCCTAAATATGGAGTTCATGTTTAATAAAATAAAATTAATTAAAATGTATGCATTTAGCAGGCGCTTTTATCCAAAGCGACTTACATTGCATTCAGGCTAACAATTTTCTACTATCATGTGTTCCCTGGGATTTGAACCCCCAACCTTGCGCGCAATGCTCTACCACTTGAGCTACAGGAACACTAATATATAACATTACTAATATAATTTATTTATTTATTTTCTGGGGGGGGGGGTGAAATTTTACATATAATCACGTAAAAAAACAAGCTCAACAGTTTGATGTTTTGAAAAACCTCTAACCCTTAATTAAGAACAACACTATTACAACAGCAAGTGCTGCTAATGACAGATATTTTATCTAGCTCCAAATCCGACGGTTTCCTTGGGATTACAAAGACAGAGTGAAGGAAAATAAGACACAAAGATGTGCTGAATTTCTTGTTAAAGTTGCCACACTGCCCCCCCCCCCCCCCCCCCCCCCCCCACACAGACACACACAACGGGCAGACAGACGGGGAGCTGGAGGAAATGTGTGGAGGGATTTACGCTGTCACTTTCCCTTCCTCCTTCTTTCCGTGGTAGCTCCTCTCTGACAGTTACACTTAGCATGGAACGCTGCCTGTCTCTCCAGCCCTAATTCATAGACAGCATATTTCAATATTTCCTCAAGGAGTCCAGCCCTACTGCTCACACGGAAAGAAGAAAGTTGGATTCTGCCACAGCAGAAATTAGACATAAGAACTGGGGCTTTAGAGACTGGTACAAAAGCTAATTGGACTTAAATTTAGCTGGTGATGTGACCTAAATAGGCAAACAGCAGAAGAAACTGTTCTTTATTTTTTCCACTCTGGTGAGATGAGACCGAAATCAAGTATTTACCACAGTATACACTCTTGTGGACAACTAATCTTTGATTCAAGTGCCTCCAAACAGTGTTGCATAATGAAACACCATTCTAAAGGGTTCCCTTGCCTGCTCTACAAAAATATTTCATCACTTATGCAGTCTTTGACTTGTGTTGCTTGCAAGTGCTTTAAAACTTTTCTAAAGATGGACCTGATTCAAATCTAAGCATTAAAATATTAGGATGGGCTCTTTTGACTTTATACTTAGCAACTTAAACAATTGGATGTACAATTTTCACCTTTTGAGCCATAAAAGGGCCAAAAACATTTAGACAATCATTCAAAAAGTTTGGGGTTGGTAAGATTTTTCAAATGTTTTTGAAATAAGTCTCCTATGCTCACCAAGGCTGTATTTATTTAATAAAAATAGAGTACATAACTTTTTCTATTTTAATATATTTTCAAATGGTGGCAAAACTGAATTATCTGCATTATATACTACAGTCTTGAATGTCACATGATCCTTTAGATATCACTCTAATATGCTGATTTGGTACTCAAACATTCATTATTATTATCAATACAATAAAATAAAAACATTTGTTTTGGTTAATATTTTTGTAAATGTCTTCAGTATTGCTTTTGATAAATTGTATTCGTCCTCATTACATAAAAATATTTATAGAAAAAAAAACAGTAAAAATAATCTTTTGAACAGTAGTTTATATTAAGAGACACCCAAGTCATATCTAGAGATTTAAATATCATAGAAACATATTTGAACACCCAGAACGCCCTAGCAACCATGTAGCAATGACCAAGTGCATATTAGCATCACAGTGGCAATTTTTGCAGAAGCAAGAACCACTCATCTTTTCTTGAAATTGCCAAAAAAGGGTTATGCAATAGATCACAGAAAATTATTATCAAAAAGGCAGCATAAACAGTGGACATTTATTTGGAACACAACTAGACACAAACCAAGGCCGTGCCCCCTTCCCTTAGGTGTATTATGACCAAATGAGCAATACAGCCATGCGTAACGGAACAAGGAACGAGGCTGTGCCCCCTGCTCTAACCGCCATACTGTATTGCTGAGACACTGTGGGCAGCACTTCCTGTAGGCACTGTGTTAACCTTCCTGAATATACACACTCAGAACATAACGAAGTCACACAAGCTGTCTTATCACTTACCATCCAAATAACCAACATATAACAAATGCAAACCGGCAAGATACTGCAGGAAGCATGTTGAAAAACAACCCTTATTCGTTTGGATTCCCTAACCTTTACAAAGACACTGTTTGGACAGGCTTAAACGCAGTTAGTATCTGCTAGCTGCTGGGTTTCTTGCGGTACCTGCCCAGGGTCACTAACAGTGGACTGTGTAGACAGCGACCTTTTCCTCCCTGCTGTGTCCTCTGAAGTCTGGGCTTTTGATGTGCTAACAGACAGGCTCATTACCGTCTCATTATCCAGAGCAGAGGCATATACGCTGCTAAACTGAATATTTACAGACACATAAAACTGATTGATTACCTCATCAAGTGTTCAAACACTAAATTCACACACCCACAATGCAGCTTTATGAAACCACATTTCTTCATCTGAAAAACTTTCTCTGGGAGTTTCTTCTTCAGCTACAAATGGTCTGTATAAATACATATACAATATTCCCGATGACCTCATGGCCATTCAGTTGTACTGGAAACAAATACTGACTATGGCACACTTGACGAATTCACAAAACCTCTTTTGCTTTAAGAGAAGCTGTGAGCCTGCAGCACTATCTTTCTCCTACCGCATTAAGGCTCTATTCTTCTCTATCTCTCTTCACTACCCATTTTTATCTTTTAGAGGTGACAGGGTGCAATTAGGGATAGAAAGCGCTCTAGGCTCTCCTGAAGGAGGTTAAATAATAACTAACTATTAAGTTTTCCTTCCAGGCCTAGTGTGCACTGTGTTCGGCTCATGATTCGGCACCAGAGGAACTGCTTGCGCTCATCCAGGTTATAGTTTTGATTGGCATTAAATTTTGAATGCGTACCAGGAGAGATTGAGCTATGCAAATTATGCATTCATTGCCTTTCATTGTTTTATTTTCAGTTATTTTAATCATTTAAGCAGCAGAATCAAATAAGGTGCTCAGTCAAATGTAATTCTTTACAAAACATATTTTGGATGAATTCCAAAAAAAAAAGTCCAGGTCTTAATTCGCCCCAAGCAAAAATGAGAAAAATAATTGATTTGCTGAAAGACAATGAAGCATTTTTTGACAATAAATTTTTCCTCAAATTCTAAGTGTTTGGACACTCTACTTCTTTTTAAATATGTGTATTTTATAATTTACGCTAATGCACAGATAAAGTTTTTATATATATTTTTTTTCAGATAATATATTTATTATTTATTTATGTCGAGTATTTTAAAATAGTTATATTAATTTTCTAACATGAATATTACATAATACATATTTACATATAATATAATTAATTTACATATATAATACACACATATTACATTATATCAAATTAGATAATTTAATTATGTAATTCATTTTTATTTAAATTCTTAAGTGTTCATATATCATGGCGCACATTATACATATTTGTTGTAGAATATTATATAATGATACATAAATCACAATGCAAACATTGTTTAAAAAAAACAATAAAAAATTCTTTTTTATTGTAATTTAATTTTCTTTATGCACTACATAATTTATTTGGGCTGCAATATGACCTGTACATGCACATAACAGGCATCATCCAAGTTCCTTTTAAATTTATATAATATCTCGTTTTAACTTATTTAAAGATTTCAGTTCAATGTAAAAAAAATTATAATCTGACCATGTCTTGCCAGTCGTCTTTATGATAACAGCACTGGCAGGCTATGTAGCCTTGTTCTCTCACAACCACTAAAGAAAAAAAAAACGTTACTCCGTTCTCCTTCTCTGAAGCTGGCCTTGCTGCTGGCCTGTACACAGAGCAGACCTAAGGGCATAGCCTCATTAGTCATTAAAACCCAAGAACAACTGGGGGAAAAGAGAACATTTGTTCAGTGAATCAACTTCTATAAATAGCTATAATTGAAAAGGGATTTTAATGGTTGTTTTCCACTGGGCTGATAATAAGAGCAGGAGAAATTGGGCTCACTGTGCTGTTCAAAGCCCCTCAGCAGACTTTGAACTAACAACCGATGGCACATTTTGTGAGTCAGTGCTGTTGTCTATTACACACACCCATCCTACACACAACACCAGCAAGACTGATCACTGACTTCTCTTCCATCTGCATACAAAGAAAGCACAAAACATACCATAAACGTAGTCCATGTCAATTGAATTTGGCACATCAGAGACAAAACTTGGGAGATTTGAGTGCTGAGATGGAGGGATAGTGTTTCTAAATTTGTGTTCCTACCACAAAGCTACTATAGCGTCAAAAACTACATCACGTAAGTTCTATACTGTAGATTATTTTTTTGGTACTTTTATGATGCATGTTTTGAACTTGACACTCACCACTCCCTCTAATTCACTGAATGGAAAAAAAAACAGCTAGTACATTCAGCTTAACTTCTCCTTTTGTGCTCCACAGAATAAAATTAGTCATCATTTTGGAATGACATGAGTGGGGGTGTAAATGATGATGACAGAATTTGTATTATTGTATGTAATTATCCTTGAATACAGTGAAGCCAACAGTCAGTTTAAGAGTAATAGAAAGTGTCTGTGCTACAAATAAAGTGAGAGAAAATTCAAAATATATGAATGTAAAATTAGGTTAGCAATTAATTTAAAATTGCCAGCTTAGAATCAGCTAAAGCCAAGAAGTACTAACAGCTAAGTTTTTTTTAAGCAAATTTCGCACACGCTCACAGGAAGTTAACAGAGTGAGCTAAACTTCACAAGTGGAAAGCTGCAGGAACACCCTGCCTGATGAAACACAGACACATTGTGCTATCCCGGAAGAGAGTGAGCCCCGGTCTGTCTGCATGTGCCTCGCTCAAATGTTGCACCTATCTAGGAAAGCGAGGAGCTTTTACAGTTTCCTCTCAGCGTCTGAGGGGGAACACAGAGTCATACTGTTCCTCTCTCAGCTGAGAGATTTGCATAAAGTGAGTGTGAAAGTTATTCCAGTCTTTCCTCATTCTTACAGATAAAGTTGACAAAATGTAATGGGATGTTATAAGACTCATAAGGCTTTTAAATGAAGACTTGCTATCTGGTATTGTGCTGAGACACACACACACACACACACACACACACAAACGGACCAGTCTGTACCCTAAGGACAAGCCTTTTTGTCCATTTAATGAGTGGCTACTAACTGTTAAACTGCTAAATAGTGACAGGAGGCAAAATGCATCATTTGCTTTTGCAATTAAAGCTTTTAGCAGATGCTCTTATTCAGATGGACTTCTAAAGTACCTTTGTGAAGTTGCCACCCCATAAAAATAAATAATCAACAAAAATATGTCATTCGTTTGTGCTGATTTGTGCCGCAAAAACAAACGTTTGTGCTGGTTTGGTGTTTGAGATTTAAAACATTCTTTTTTTGACCGTGTGACGTCACTCTCCACCCCATGCTGCCCAAATCTGTGCAGTTCGTTTGTGCTGGGTTTGTACCAGACCTGCCAGTTTGTGCCATTAAAACAAACGCTCTATGTATTTTCCTTCCTTAGATATAAATGATCTATTTCCCTTGTATCTTCCCTTGTTTAAAATGACTGCTTAGTTTGTGGGTCATGATTTTTTTTATTTTTTTTAATGAAAACACAGCAACGATAAAGACAAACTCACTTATATTAAATATAGACAAAATCACTCAAACAAACTCAAACAAATACAAACTCACTTTGAACGGCACAAACCAGCAGAAATCGAGCACAAATGAATGTCACCAGTTTAGAGAGATTTTGATGGCATGCGGTGGAGATGTCACTGTTGATGTCACTGTTCATAAAAAGTTTATTTTCATTATATAAAAGAAACGGTAATTGTTACAGGGTTTCTTTAAATGGCACAAACCATCACAAATCAATCACAAACGACCATCACTGGTTTTGTGCGATTTAGACAAACTGGGGTGGAGAGTGACGTCACATCTTCCGAAAACATTTTGGTTATATCTAAGGAAGGAAAATACATTTGGAGAGATTGTGGCAACATGGGGAGGAGAGTGATGTCAAAAACATAATTTTTTATATCTCAAACATCAAACCAGCACAAATGTTTTGCGGCACAAATCAACACAAATGTAGCACAAATGAATGGCATAGTTTTGTTGATTACTTCTTTTCATGGGGTGCCAACTTCACAGAGGTTTCCAAAGTGCTTTAGCATCACATGTGAAACTGCCATGGCCAACAGATGGCAAGCATTTCAGAAAGTTATCTGCTAAATCCATAAATTTATCAGTGTACAAGCTATCATACAATCCGAACAAGCTAAATGTACTTCCGAAACAGGTTTGGCTTACTATTCCAAGCATTAGATTGCACCTAGATTAACCAGCTAGACTTCCTTCCATACTTTTCCTCAAGAAAACCCATGATCCTCTTGAATGTTTTGACACTTACTGCTGCAGTGTCCTGTTGGAGGGCCTGGGTAGCGAAGCGGGCCACGTGGTTGATGATAGGGGCGAAGTTAGTTGGTCCATAGAAGCGGATGTGAGGCAGGCAGTTGGAATAAGCTTGAACGATCCCCTCCACACCTGCATGCACATAAATCACCATGATAAATACTAACTTAACTTTATCTGTGGATGCTACGGAAAATGTGTGTGAGCCTCACCTGAGCAAAAAGGGTTGGTGGGGTTAAAGTTGATTGCAAATTCATGGGATACCTGGAATATAAATAGAAAAAAACAACAACAATAACACATCAGTAGCTAAAAAAAGACAACAAAAATAGGACTAATACATTTTTAATGTCACAATCAACAGCTGGAGTGTCCTCGATGGCCATCTGGTGATTGTGACATTTAATATTTTTATGACACATACAGAACTACTGTTCAAAAGTTTGGGATGGTTTAGGTTTAATTTTGAAAAGAGCTGTGCTACTTATTTTTTTGTAGAAACTGTGATACATTCTTCCAGATTTCTCTGATAAAAACAGAAAGAATAGAAAGACTGAACAGCATTTATTTATAAAAGAAATCCATCATGTTTTTATGGTCACTTTTGCTCTATTTAATGCATCCTTGCTAAAGTATTGACTTCTTTTAGACTATTGGACAGTGGTGTATATTTCTTATATAATTCACTGCAATTACTAACAGCACAAAGATGCCTTATTCGCAAAAATCAATTTTCTGGCACAAGTGCTATTTTTCGTGTTATGCTTTGTTTATAATTTCTATTGATCATAGCTGCAGTTATCCGTCAATTGATAAAGAAGATACTGTAACTGGGCATAAAATACAAACGGCAGAGATAAGTGCTAAAAGAAATGCAAAGCATTAAAATAAACAGCACTAAAGGCGGGTGCAATTCTTTCCTTATGAAAACCCCCCCTCAGACTTCCTTGTATTCATTCCAGTGCCATGGCAACGCAGATGGGATGACAGTTGCATAATCATTGTGATATGTGAGTATTATTCATTTTCTTTATCTGCCTCTTCGCTGTCTTGCACTTCAAATTCTCGTTTCCATTTCACAATTCTGAAAGCTTTAGCAGTCTCAAGCATTCAATTCCATTTGATTATTTCAAAAGACAACTAGTATGAGATGCACATAAATAAACACACAAAACTAAATTAACGTGGACACAAATGCACACACAGTTACGGATGCTTTTTCTCACCTTCCAGTCGGGTGGGAGTTGAGCCCCAAATCCAAGTGCAGGAAACATTTTGTCCCTGTGGACATAAAGTGTGAACGAAGGAGTGTGATTTTATCAGACACTGCTTTTGTGGCCATATGTAGACCTTTAAACTGTGTTTTTATTTAAAACACTGTTACATACGTGTCATAGTCTTGAATGATCTGGCCTACAGCCCAGATGGCGGACAGATATTCGTTGCTGCCCATTGGGTTGATATAATGCAGAGACGACGGCTCCCTGGCGTTGCCATTGGACGCTGTGAAATCAATGCCAACCTGAAAAAACACACATTCACAATAAAATAAGCTAATGCGTGCCAATTAAGACTGGTGTATAAAAAAATACAAGCAGCTGTTAGTGCGATGCATTTCATAAGCTTTTCCTTCAGTTAGTGGGGCATCAAAGCTCATAGCTAAAGGCGACACTGTTAACACCCAGGGAGGCTGTACTGCCAGATCTGCTCAAGCTGAGATCTGATACCTCTGTCCTATGGCAGTCATGAACCGGGAGACATGTTCTCCGACTACATCCTTGCAACAAAACATGTTTACCAATGCAGGGGAGACCCTGTGTCTATCCTCCACACTTGCTAGAGCACACCTAAACACTGGATGATCACTCCCCTGAGGCTGAAAACAGATTAATGATGGGAATGGAAAGGGAAGAGGGTGGAAATGATAGGAAGAGGGGAATAGGAGGTGACAGAATGAGGGTGCCCTTTATTGTAGTCGTCCTCACATTGCCTGTCATGGCCTCCGGGTAACCGAGCTGTGAAGTTTAGCGCATGAGTATAAACCGAAGTGATGTCTACTATATTTTCTCTAGTGTGGTTGTTACAACTGTTTCTTTGTGGGAGTATCTGTCTTGCAGTAGATAAATATGGAGTCATGGAATATACAATACGCCCTTCACACCATATTAAAGAGAGAGTTCAGCTAGAAATTAAAATTCTGTTATCGTTTACTGCCCTCTTTTTTAAACTTTTGTTCTTCCGTTAAACAAAAAAGGAGACATTTTGCTTTCCCCTCAACAACGGCACCATAAATGATGGCAGAATTTGCATTTTAGGTGTACTGTTCAACAAATTTTGTTTTTTACCTCAAAATGACATAAAATAACCTACAGACCTGGGCCAATTCTCTATTCAAGAATTTTGCAATGTCCTCTGCTACAGTGAGTATAATCCTAAAAGCTGTTACTCCATCTTCAACATAAAGAGAAAACATCTCTTCTGAATGCTGCATTCATAAGTCTGTTTGCCCACTGTTGAACCCTGAGTTTGACCGGCTTAATAAAGATGCTGTGAGTACTTGTTAAACAGCTGCACTGAAGCTGCATGAGGACTGAGAACTGAGATCACAGCTGCAATGCTGAACTCTTCGCATACAAAAAGTATTCTCGTCGCTTCATAATGTTATGGTTGAACCACTGATGGCAGATGGACTATTCTGATGATGTCTTTGATACTTTTCTGGACCTTGACAGTGTAATATACTGTACTTGACAGCCAATGGGACAGACACAAGCCTCCCGGTTTTCATCCAAAATATCTTAAATTGTATTCTGAAACCAAACAAAGCTTTTACGGTTTTGGAACAACATGGGGGTAAGTGATTAATGAAAAAATTTCATTTTGGGGTGGAGTATCCCTTTAAGTTCAATGACTCAATTATCCAGTCACATTAGTTAAAGGAGTAGTTCACTCACCCCCCATGACATGCAAGATGTTCATGTCTTTCTTTTTTCAGTTGAAAAGAAATTACGTTTTTTGAGGAAAACATTCTAGGAATGTTCTTCATGTAATTGACTTTAATGGCGGCCAATGGGTTGAAGGTCCAAATTGCAGTTTCAATGCAGCTTAAAAGGGCTCTACACAATCCCAGTTTAGGAAGAAATGTCTTATCTAGCGAAACAATCAGTCATTAAAAAAAAAAATATATATATATATATATATATATATATATATATATAGATATATATATAGATATATATATATAAAATTAAAAATGTATTACTATATATATATATATATACACTTTAACCACAAATGGTCGCACTAGCTCTGCGATTCGTTTGCATGTCTTCACGCATTGCATAATCACTTTGTAAAAGTCGCACATGGTTAGCTCTTCATCTCTGTATTTTGGTTAAAAAAAGTAGGGTAGGGCTAAAAACTCCATCTCATTTTCTCCTCCAACTTCAAAATTGTCTGACATCGTTGTTGTACTTTTTCTTGTAAAGTCAGTGCAAGAAAAAGCATTTGTGGTTAAAAATATATACATTTGTATTTGTTTTAGAAAATGACCAATCATTTCACTAGATAAATTCCTTAAATAAAAAGGAAGTGAACTACTTCTTTAACAACTGAAAGGCTGAGTGAGCAAACAAAACTCTTATGGCTTCAGAAGTTCACTTCTAGGATACTTTTATGATTTATTGACTTCCTTTTTGAAGCTTAAAATTACCAGTACCTGTTTAACACAACTGAATGGAAAAAAAGCATGGGCAACAGTCTTCAAAATTTCGCCTTGTGTGTTTTAGCATAAGGAAATAAAATGTTATTTTTGGATGAACTAATCAAACTTTAACAGATAGGAAAATATTTAAACATAATAATAATCTTTACAGAAAAACTGCACTGGTGAAATCTGTGAGGGCTTATCATAATCTGCAGGGTAACAAACAAGCATGCATCATAGGGTGGCGTCATGCAAACAAGATATCAGAATCACTTTCCTTTGTTCTGAGGCTCACACAGCTTCTCTTGCTTTCTCTCCCTCTCTCTTTTTTACATCCCTGTGTCTCTCTGTCTTTAGTTTCAAATGAGAGACATGGATCTCTACACTGCAGCACACTGTAACTATAGCAACCTGTAAATTTCACTCACTTTCTGTATAATTTCTTACCAATCACACTGGTGAAGGCAATTGAGTCACATAAAGAAACAATATATAGAGCCTGCTCAACTGGACAGTGTTTGGAAAGAAAGCTTTTAGAGTACCGGATTCAACAAATTTGACTTTAACCATCATTTGCGCTCAGCGATGTAAACCATCAAACAGACACTTCAAATCTGACACTTTACAACCCTCTTGATTGCATTCTGCCATTGTGGTTTTCAGCTCAAATTTTTCTCAGTGACAGAATATATTTTCAAAATCATATGCATACAAATGACATTTTTTGCATTTTGCATGCATGAACACCCCTCCCTTCAAATCACTGAAAAAAAAAAAAAAAAGACATTCATTTTCCAGAGGTGACGTTATCATACTCACAGTAAACATGAGCTGACAGCCACCCAGAATATAGTCCAGGAAGGAGTAGTCTCTCGTAATCTAACAAAGGAACGGCACAGCAAAACATTTTATATTCACATATACAAAACACGTAACCACCCTTTCACATTCCCTCAAGCTAAAGGTTGTAAAAAGGCTGTTAATGTGAGTTCAAATTGAGATTTAGTGAGAATAACTGAGTCATGTTCTATTTTAATGCCTGAATCCATCAATAGAGGTGATTAAATGGTGACGGTGCACGAGTGACAGGTGTTTTGTGCTGATATTAATACATGTTATTTAAAGAGGATTTAGCACTATTAAACTAATCTGACAGTGAAGCCACAATTAAAGGCCTTTATTCATAATATAAATTTAATTAAATAAGCCGGAACATGGACGGTGCCTTTAATGTGCAAGCAGAATGTATTTAATACTGCTTTTTTGTTGCCTGTGAACAGCATTTTCATTCCCATTTTTTTCCTTACCTTGCATGACTTCATTATTATAACCCCAGAGTTTTTGTAGCTCTTTTTCTTCTGTTTTTTAGGATTAATGCATTCAAACTCAACCTGTGAACAGAGAGAACTGTGTTATTGTCCACTTTAATTAATTCTATATTTATTATAATCAATTAATAATATTTTTTTGTGAATTCAGACAAAAATATGGATTAAAATACTGTAAAATATTATTATTTAATCACAATAATATTCATTTGATTTTGGCGATCTTGAATATTTGCATGTAATTTGCAGCAATTTATTCAGATTATATCCTGGTCTCTTGATATTAGTAGCAGCAATTCTGCTAATATAAAAATCTGTTAACTCAGAATCAGCTCTCTTTATTTGAACCAATGATAACATTATTTTAAGATCTCTCTAATGCAAAAGCTCAAGACGGATATTTTTGTATTAAAGCTGCCTATTCTGAAAAGATAATACAAGTATAAGCATCATCTGTGAATTCTAGTGTGATCATGGGTGACAATCACTGCAGGAGCTCAATTAGTTTACAACATGGCACAAAATACATCATATCTCCTAGCTAAGTCTGTGCAAAAGAATGTCAGTCCCTGAAAGGAGCAAAAGGGCATTTATTAGGATACTAACTCTTTCTCCAGGAGAACATTTACACATGCTCTTCTTAAGAGTGACTGGCGACACAATGCTTGCTCTGGTAAACAAGGCAGCGGTAAAATAAGAGTGATTTGCATCTCAAAAGAGCCAGTTACTCTCTCTGTTTCTCCCTCCCACCTCTTTTCTCCTCTCTGTCTCTCCCTCTCTCACTCACTAATTCTCAGTTTCATTATGCCAGATAATGAGGCATAGCTTGTACTCACATAGTATTCTGGCGCAAGAGTGGCAGGCATTAGTGTGAGCCAAGCTTTACTTCACGCATTTAGTTCCTACATTCTGGAAATTATGAATCTCTACAGTGTTAATTGAAGGCAAGCCCACCTCCACTCCGTTCTGTGCTTCACTCATCTTGTTAACAGTGGTCTGAAACTCGCCGATGAAGTCATGGCCTCCGTCGTTGTCGTAATCGTAACACAGCACCTGTGACATCACACATTGTAGCATTATAAATGTCTTTAAATTATCAATTTGATGTATTCAATAAAAGTATTCATATCTTTTTTTTAAATTGAATGGTAGTGAAAATGCATGATTTCTGCCAAATACAAATAGCTTTTTTCACCTGAAATAATCAAATTTCTAAAGCTACAAATTTTTTTCAGCTTTTTTTCATGGATATATTTTCATGTTTATATATTAAATGTTCTATTAAATTACCTAGAGAATATTCTACTGGTAATAGTCACACACATAGACTAATACACAAAATATAGAGGCACACCTTGATGTTTCTGTCCACATCTCCATTACAAAGTGAGATTAGAGGCACTGTGAAAGGCTTCCATACAGGATCCAAAGTGTTCTTAATGACCTGAAGTCACACACACAAATGGCTATTATTCTCTTCCTGGCATTCATTAAATGGATGAATACAGTCTGAAGCACAAGCTTAACATTTGATAAAACTGTTGGAACAAAAGTGGACTTAAATGAGAATATCAGCAACATAGATTCTATTTAGCATCTCACCTCTGTTCTGTGAACCATCATCCATTTCCCATCATCTCCTTGTTTGTGGAATTCTAAATAGGGATCGGATTTACCGAAAAAGTCCTGAAAAACAGCCACAAACAAAAACATTATCATCCTCTATCAAGCGCTTTTTTAAAGCACTTGAATGGTTTTCACAACCTCTTAACTCACCTTTTTATCCAGCTTCCTCCCACACATGGTTAGGGTGATTATTCTGTTGTCTGATAACTCCTGGGCTGTTATCTAGACCAAACGGAGCATATTATGATGCTCGGTTACAAACTCTGTAAATGCATATGTCTGTTATAGTCTATTATGTGGTTTCTTACTGTGATGGCCCCCTTCCCTGCTGGCTTGCCATTAGCCAGAATCAGTGGTCGATGTAGATTCTTATTTGACACAATCTAAAACAGAACAGATGGCCTGATAAACGCACAAGTAGAGACAATACAGAGAGCTAATTTAACATAACTAAGATCATAAAAGCTCACGTTAATTGCTTAAGGTTATCTCATTACAGTGGTGTGAAACAGCATATAGCAAATTGATCTGGAAGTAGGTCAAATATGAAAGTGTACCATACCACTCCCAGTGTGCAGGTGAATTCACCCAAAAAGTCGTGTTCGTAAAGCTGGGTGCTGCATTTGTCCTCGTCAAACATGGCGAACTTTAGCTTCTGGACCTCCTCAAAGTGGTAATCCACTTGGAATTTTACACCAAATACTGGATTCAGATTGTTCACGGCAGTCTCTGTTCGTGCCAGCTGTAATGAAATATAACATTTGATTAACAGGATTTACACCCACTTATGATGCAACTTCATGCATTCATTATATTTCTTTCAGTAGTGTAATATAAAGTATAAAAAAAAACAATCGGTATGTTGTTAAATGCATACATGTTAAACAACAGTTCAATTCATTGAATGCAATATATTTTTGAACCCTCCTAGCCTTATTTTCATTCCTGACAAAATTTAAATATGACACTACCCTGATTAAGACCGCAATCATTTGCATATTTTTTTTCACTATTACTCAAAATGTTCTTATTACTGTAATAAGGTAATAAAATATTAGTGCAATAAAAAAATGCAAAATTATAACTTCAAGGTATCGCAAATGAAAGGCAGCACAACGGTAAATCTTTGTATACAAAAATATTCATATTTAATACGATTAATTATTACAGTAATGAGAATGATATTATTTTGCATTACTCACAATCAGTACCATACTGGTGTAACAATCATAAGATCATTAACAGCTTGGGCAGAATCTTTGTTTATTATTTATGGAAATCTGTTCTGTAAATTATCAGCGTTCTTATTTTCCTATAAATATCATGTTCTAAAATGCATTTAACCATGCATTTTTATACTACAAACACATTCCTTTGTTTGTGCCTTGGTGTTTCCATGGTTACAGTGTGCTGTGGAAGAGTGATTTCATGTGCTGGCTTGCCCTACTGACCAGCAGCACTGGCCTGTGATGATTGGTCCGCTGAGGGCACAGTCCCATAGAGACTGCACAAACACGCGTGTCCTCGCACTGCTTCCTATTTTGATCCTCGGTTCATTTTTTTATATTTAGTGTATGAAGAGATTCGTTTTCCTCTGATTTTGCTTCCTACATGCCAGCTATTTCAGCTTTCCATGCTTCCAACTTGTGCTTATGTCCCCAAAGATATCTCTACATATCTGTTATTTTACAATCCCAATTCCATCTTCCTTTCTTTCATATTCACATGTCAGTCGGGTTTCTATCTCTTTCTATCAGCAGATTTTATTAAAGGTTAACCTGTGTTATCCACAGTAAATCTGTGGAAGTAAGGTGGAAAGTGAACACATTTTATCACATCTTACCTCCACCCAGTTGCCATCCACATCATGGAAAAGAACACAGAAGGGGTCAGACTTGGATGCCACGTCGCGGTCTAGCAGGTTGGAGCCACAGACGGAGAGCTCTACCTTTGTGACGCAGTGCTGGGACCCAATGGCAGGACCCACGTCGGGGCCCGAGCCCAGAGTATAGGCCATGGAGATGGGTGTACCTCGTCTCCCACACCCTGGGTGCAACAAAAGAGTATTTCTCTATCAGTATAATTTCTTATATACTCATTTGCAAAGTATCATTCATACAGTAAAAACTAAATCTAATTTGAACCTGTAATAAACATAAAATTTTAAAAGGGTCATGAACTGAGAAATCAAACTTCCCTTGATCTTTTAATATGTGACATTGAACCATAAAACGAGTTGCAAGTCGCATGGGTATATTTGTAGCAATAGCCAGCAACACATTGTATGGGTCAAAATGATTGATTTTTCTTTTATACCAAAAATCAAACCATTCTGTAATTTTCAGAACTCATAACTTTCTCTTTAAAGGTGCTCTAAGCGATGCCGGGAGTCGTAACTTCTTGTTTACGTTCAAATTGTTGTCAAATTGGCTGGAACAGTTTGTTATGTTTTGTGGTGCGGGTGAGCCCAGTTTGCTTTTCTTGTTGTTTGTGGAGCCTTTGGTGTCTAGAGAGACCCCGTTTTTCTAGGGGACAAGCAGCTAGCGGATAGTGAGGAGATGTTTGCTGGATGTGACAAAAATGTTTTGGCCTAAAAAATGTGTGACATCACTTAGAGCACCTTTAAGGTCTCTGCACACAGCCTCCAAAACTTTCGTCCAACAGTAATGTCGCAGCACACCAAGTGTGAGTAATTGTTTTTATTATGAGAGCACTATTGCTTTGTCTGTTATTTATGATTGTTTGATAAGAGTATTTATGCATTTTTAACATAATTCACTGCACTGCAGCATCCAACTGTGAAGGATGTAAGCTGTCAAACATATACAACTGTTAGTCAGTCATAGCAGTGGGAGTTTACTTCCGACTTGAGTCTACAATCCACCATGACTATTCAAACAGAGCATTCTGATGATAAGTGGGGTCAAAAATAGGAAAGAAAATGGCCAGTTACTTCTAAATTAGAATGTTTTTTTATGTAACAGTCTAGAGGACATTAAAAGGACCTCAGAGAACAGTACAAAATAATAAAAAGGAAGTTCATGATTCCTTTAAAACAAAGACATACTATGACATATACTATGACATAAAATTATGAAGTATTTTAATATTACTTTAAATAAAAAAAATTGTAATTATAATTTCTAATAGCACATTTATAATGCAGAGCAGAGCATGTAAATTGCTTTTTCATTAAAGGTCAGGTCTTCCCGCCAGAATAAAAAAATTTTTTTTACCCCTCAAATTGTTATTTTGCTACTACGATTTTAATGTGAAACTGAAGCATTTTCATCAATGGTCTCAGACCTTTGGACCCCATTGTATGTGTTAATGCACTCTAAAAAATGCTGGGTTGTTTCAAACCAACCTTGGATCAAATATGGACTAACCCAACTTTTGGGTTAAAAATTGAATTACAAAATTTAACCCAACAGCTGGGTTAGTCCATATTTGACCCAAAGTTGGGTTGAAACTACCCAGCATTTTTTAGAGTGTGTCTAATTCTTTAAAGTAGCAATATCACAACAATATAAAACCTAGAAAACCTACTGTATCATAATTGACACACATTTCTAAGGCCTCTGCATTACTAACATGTAACAGCATTTTAAAGAAATGAATTACACATCATTGTTTGACCTTTACACACAAAAATGACTTGCCCACATGTCTTAGACAGGGATGCTTCATTTCATGGTCCTCTGACAAACAATTCCTCAAAAACACTAAACATGAAAACACCCTATGATTTCCACACACATCGGTGCCGGTAGACACACGCACGCAGAACACGAGCGTCACACCAGGACATGAGGAATACAGCGAGGGCTCTTGTTGCTTAGATACTGATGTACCACTGTCTCTTTCCATGTTAATGTCACAAACCACAATTAGGCTGTGACCATAGAAAAAGCAGGATGGAAAATGACTTCACAATCATGTTTTTTGTTTCTGTAACCTCAACGATTTATTTTGAGAAAATGAGGGCCGAAAAATCTATCTTGGACAAGCTTGTTATATTAAATTATAAACAATTGAAACTTTTCTCGATCAGTTAGGAAATGAGACGAAAACTCACCTGAATTTCCATCCCAAAACGGCATCTTTGTAACCTCTAGGGTTGTTCGGATTGGAAATGAACTCTGTATCTAAATTAGCATTATATAGTGCAGTGTTGGTACCCATTTCCAGAATAATGACATGTTCCACATGACTGTGACGTCATGGAAAACGGGATACACGGTCTCAACAGTGTGCACTTAAATCTTGGTCAAGAAAGCGCACACCCAGATGAGACACGTGTAATGTCAAAAAAAACTCCACAAATGAGTAATCCTCCACCTAACCTTGCATCCTAGTTTAATCATTGTTTTCTGGGAATAATGTCCATAAAATCATTCAGAATCTTATCCCACCCATTTGAGGTCAAGATGGCAACACGTTGCCTTAACCTAAGTGATCATCAACTCAACACTTCATTACTTATCTCCAAGGTTCAATGCCAGATAGCACACAGCTAGACACTGGAGTGGAAAACAAGTGTAAGGCTGTAATCACATATGGAGTAAATTGTTATCATTTTAATAACCATTTAAAATATTGCTAAAGTATAATCATAAAGAACAAAGCAAACTGTAGTCATAAAAATTGCAACCTTATTTCATTGTTGTACCATGAAAACTATCCATTCTATCTCTATGTATATGTATATATGCGTATAAATATTTATTTTTATATTATATTATATTATGAGGGACAACATGACATGCAATATTTCAACTCTTGTATTGACCATGTAAGTAAATGACAGTTTCATATAAAATGCACTATATCTAAAAAGAATGTGACAATTATTTACAAAGAACTGTTTACATGGGAAAATATTGTCCATTATATATAGACACTCATTTTTTTTTCCTATGCGATAATGAATAGAAATATTTAAATAAAAATATGAGCTTCCCTTCTGCCTAGCCACATAGATTCCACATAAACTTTAGTTTGTTTTTGTGAACTGAGGTGCTGTTCACAAGTTTAACTTAAACCCTGAACATTTCCTTAAAGGAAAAAAAGATGTTACCCATAGATCATTTGCAATGCTCCTAAATAACTGTGATTTAATCTGATTTCCTGTGTGCCAACCCTCCAGAAATGGAACATAAACTACCAAAAATCAAACATCTATACTTTCCATTTAAGGAAGTTTAACAATTACAACGTAATTACATAATTTCCCTATCATACTGTTCTGCATTATCTTCATGGTACAATAGGTTTAAAAGGTGTGCAAACTAGCAGCAAAGAGGAAGCTCTAAAGTACCTGATATCAATTTACTTTTTCATTTCTTTCATATCAAAAGGTGCAATAAATAATATCTTATTAAGGTATCTTATAGGTTACATGTTTTAATATTTTTTCATTTGTCAACATTGTGGGCTCAAAGACCATTATTCAAGTATCTATGTGTCTTGAGTTAGTGTTGCAGTTTAAGCATCACCTTTCTGCTCAAGTGTCAAACCACATCTACCCTTAAATATCACAAAGCGCAACATCCTGTTGACTCTATGATAAGGTGTTGAGCAATACAGTGTAGAAAAAAAAGTTTATAATGGCTAACTGTAAAACAATATGAATGGAGGTTGCGGCAGTATATGTGCAGTTAAAAATTCTCCAACAAAAGGCAAGTGGGTCAATGAAGTGGCACTCATTTTGCCCTGACCTATTAAGTTATTTAAAATTGCATTAAAATGCAGTCATGCAAAGAAAAACTTGCACACATCTCTTCTATGATGAGTATGTTTTCAATTTCTGAATTAAAACTCACTTTTTTTGAGCATGAAATCAAAAATGTCTAAGAAGTGCTAGCATAGTTAGTTTTTATTATTTATCTAAAAAACAGCCAAGTAAGGTTTTTTTATTTTACCACCAACATGTCTTCAAGGTGCAAGGAAAGTAGTACTTTATACTTGGTTACACCATGTGACAGGTTTTAATTCATTAAATCTATTTTTTTTTACATACATATATTGATGTTTCCAAAACATTTATGTACCCAACAAGAATAAATTGAATTCAGGTAAGGCGACTTCTTGACATTTGAAAGGTCCTTATTACATGAATTCATCCTTCAAAGATGACATTTCTAAGAAATGTACGTATGGCAACGGTATTGATAAAAGATTTCAAATTTTTATCACCCTGGACACAATTATATGACGCAATTATCTTAAAATATTCAGAGGTCTCTTTGGTTGTTGTGATGCTTAGGTTAACCCAGAATTATTTTAGGCTTTTTTTTCTTTGGCTTCTCAGTTTGTTGTTTTCTTAATCGTGCACACCGGAACTCATTATGTTCTTGTTACTTCCTTCCAGACGTTAACATGTAACAAACCCTGCGTGTTTGTATATGGGAATGATTACTTCATAAAGTCACTGTATAACTCAATAATAACTCACCTGTCGAAGCTCTCGCGCAATACGCAGCCTACTTTTCCTTAGCGTCTTCAGTCGTTGTTTCTAGTGCTGGTGGCAGAAACTCTGCGTTTCAATTATTATGGTATGTTTGCATTATCCAGCAAAAAAAAATGTGCCAAAGTATGATATTTCAGAAGGTAAAAGCCGTTTAAGAGGAAAGCGCTTCGCTGTGGTTAAAGCGCGTGCCTACTCGAGAATCGCGCGCTGAGCGAGCCAACAGTTGTGTAGCTTTCACAGCTCTGAACTCCGCCCGTGTCCACATCTGTCATTACCATGAGCTAGTCTCTTCTGAGGTATGCCACCATCGAAAAAGAGCTTAAAAAGAAAAGGAGGAAGACAAGGAATGAAAGTAACACGCTTGTTTTATACGTTTATACATCTTGGTGTATTTTTGCTGATGAGCGCGGCGCGCGCACGCATTGTTCTGAAGAACTTGTGAGGGAAAATATTTTATAATTAAATCAAACGTATGTATTGTCTACTGTTTCATGCAGTCTAATTTAACTAATTTAGATTTTTTTTAAGTCACAGACCATTTGTTGTGGGATCACTGATATACGCTTGGAATTGATGTGCTCTTCATCATCCTTGTCGACCGCTATAAACTGCGTGTATGAACGTAAGATGTGTTTTTCTTTTTCTTCTTGATTATGTTGTACATCGTGCCATCATAGTTACGGGGATGTGTGATTCAATCCAGGTGAACAGTTCTTCCTGATAAACCCCAGCAATCCACATCCTTACAAGATCTACCGTGTTGCTTTAGTGCCATCTAGCAAAAATATTGCTCCGTGCAAGTGTTTGAAAAAGAGCCCATTTTTAAAATATGTCCTCTTACAAATAACATACTACCACAATTTGCCTGCCACTTTGAAATATAACTAATTAATAATAATAAGTATTATTAATACACTGTTGTTACATGTTATATTTTGTGTCTCTATCTATATTATATTTTGAGATGTGATTAGAGGAATAACTGTTGTCCAAAAAATCATTAAAAAAAAATCTTTATTTTAAATCTAAAGTGCACATAAAAAACACATGAATAGAATACAGATTTATCAGTGCAGCTATCAGGATGTTTGTGCGTTTACCACAAAAACTGAGCAATTTCACCTTACAGGTGTTACAGAGTAAAGCACATTATAAAAATAACAAATAAAATAAAACAATTAAAAGATAAAAGTTGAGCAGATCAATTAAATACAGGCATAAATACGTAATTTAAAGGAGAACACAACATGGTGGTGTGTGTCCAGGGTTGATAAGTGCATTAATGCCTCTAATGGAGGTCTGGGCTCTTACAGCAGTGTATAAGCAAACAGCAGGATTGTGCTGAACTTTACAAGCCTGCATGCTTCATTGTGCTAATAAGTCACATTTTCATTGTTTCTCATTCTTGCAAATTAGAAAATCCACAGGAAGCGTTAAACTCTTGTAAAGGTAATGCAATTTATCTTTTTTAGGTGAGGTTGATAGTAAGTATTACCTGCCCTTTCTCTTTATTTACCAGAGCCTACTGTCTCCATTAGATGGACATTAAATGATTCAAATCCCTGAACAGCTGGAAACTGTGTTGTTGTTTTTGTGTATGATGAATTGCTCTAATGAGGTAATGTGTTCCCCGATTAAATAACTCAATCTTTAAATCTGGTAGAAGCACTACAACAATATTATTTACAATATAAAAAATGGAAAAAAACAGAAGTGGTTAAACTGATGAAAAATTCAGTCTCGGATCTTTCAGATTTTCATCTTCTTTGGCAATTGGGTTCCTCCAGAGTCTGTGTAAAATGCAAGAAGCTTTTTATTTGCATGTCAAGCCGTTCTACTAGTTGATCCTTACTAATCACAAATTGTCTAATCAAGAGTGTAGGTGCTAGTCATACCTTATTACTTCAATGGAGGGGCATGATGGGAGGCATTTGGCTATTACTGTGGCTCCTGCTGTGGTTATATTATTGGCCTCCAGGCTGCAATCATTAGTTTTAATGACATCAGCATATTGTGAACACACTAATAGCTAAACCTTCACGGCAAGCACTCAAGTACTTACTCAAGTCTTTTCAGCTTTGTACACAGGGGTAGAATCTCAGCCAGTGTCCGTGCCAGGCTGTCATCACATGAATTCCAAGACAAGCTGAGGAAGACATTGATTCATAAGCTTACAGCAGCTTTACAAACACAGGGACCAGGACAATGCAATGTCTGGGTTCATGCATTTATCAGTCAACTCCAGCATTAAAAGAAATCTGAAATGAGTTATCCCACCTGACATCCTGTATGGACGGACAGTGTTTGAGGGATGAGGCAACACCAACCAGATCTGAACTCCCAATCGAAGTCAAACTGAGAGACAAGCAGTGACACTGGTTTACAGTATGCAGCAGTATCTAATAATCAATCATGTTACAAAAGTTTGGGGTCAATAAGATTAGCAAATGTTTCCAAAAAAAGCCTCTTATGCTTACTAAATCTGCATTTATTTAAACAAATACAATACAATAAAACATTGATTTTGTGAAATCTTATTACAATTTAAAATAGCTGTTTATTTTATTATATTTTATTCAAATATGATGCCAATGATGAATTTTTAGCAGCATGTACTTCAGTCCTCGGTGTCACATGATCCTTCAGAAATCGTTCTAATCTGCTAATTTAGTGTTCAAGAAACATTATATATTATTATCAATGTTGAAAACAGTTGTGCTGCTTAACATTTATTTATTTATTGGAGACCTTAATATGAACGAATAGAAATTTCAGAATAACATATGAATGTCTTTACTGTATTTTTTTATCAAGTTAAGGCATCTTTGGTGAAGATATATATGAATGTCTTCAAAAAATAAAATCTAACAAGCTTTTGAACGGTAGTGCATGTGATGTAAAAAATGTATACATTCTACCCTGTAATGTTTTTTAATCTAATGTAATGTATTTAATGTCTCACTGTAGTATTTTCAGTGCCTTCATGCTCATCAGACATTCACAAAGAGATTTGGATCCTTGTTGGCCAAAATGATTCTCTGACAAACTAAATAAAAACAAAAATGTTATTCCCTCTCAATGACATATTTTTAAACCAATAGTATCATCTAAAATAAATTCTGTAATTTTCCACCATCAAGACCACAGGACTTACTTGAGCTCTGAAAGCTGAGGCAGTAATGGAACGACTTGTGCTAGTTTAGCAGCACTGGCCTGACCAAGCTGATTTGTGGACAGCCTGTGAATACAAAATAATCAAAAATGATCACCTACTGATTTCCCAAGTAATATCACACATTAATAAAATAAAATAAATGTTTTACTGTAGTTTCTGAAGAACTCTGCAGTGGGATAGTGCTGCCAATAGCTTCTCTCCAGCCTGATCAGTCAGATTGTTGTCTGACAGACTGCAAAAAGTTAATTAAGGTAAATTAATAATGATGCAATTAATCCTTTCTTGCATTAAATTCATTAAAAAAAGAACAATGCTGAATATTTTAAACAATGAAAAGTTATCTATCTATTTCCACCATATTAAATTGTTTTAATTGTGTCCACTAGATGGCGCACTACTATAATATATACTGCCCAGCCACAGGAAACGAATATTCTTCCTCGGTGAAGATAACATACTTTAGTTTTACTAGTTCAGTCCATGAAGGAATGCATTTCACAAGCTCACAAGTACCACTATCTCCCATTCTCCAACTTTCCAACCTATAAACATAAAGAAAAATTTGCATATTACCAAACACTGTGGGATTTTGTGTGCATGTGCTTTTACTGACCACAATACTTACTCAATCTCTTCCATCTGTCTAAAACCCTTAAAAGAAGCCAGTAGACGGGGTATGCCAGTGCCATTCACAAATGTCTCTGATGTCACCACTCTGATTTTGTTCAAGCTGAGGAGAACATCCAATCAAAATAAAGAAAAAAAAAAACAGGATGAGCTCTCGGGTGAGTACAGCAGATTGAGTACTAGCTAAATCTACAATGAACATTTCAAGGTGGAAAAGCCTCACCTGAGCCTCCTAAGTGAGGTCAAACGGCTGAAGCCTTGAGCTAGGATGGTTATACCCTCCTCATCAAGTATCACAGAGTCAAGTCTATGATTGAGAACAGAATATTGAATACACAGTATATCTTGTCAGTGATTGTGAATGCATTAAAAACTAGCCACACTTCTTAATTTCAAGAGTGCATGTATTACCTTATCTCTGCCAGCAAGACACACTGCACCAGACCTCTGACCAGCTCATGCCCTCGAGCTGCTGTCCAACCTGAGCACTGGGACAGACTGGACAAAAAAGATATTGGCCAATCAGCAATGTCACACTCATTATCACTGAGAAACAATGAAAAAAATCAGACACTTACTTGAATAACTTTAGATTTGGCACACTTTGAAGTGCTCTTCCAAGTTCTGCAGTTCCACGGTCACCTAAAACAAGCTGGGACAAACTGAAAAACCAGAGGCAAAGGGAAATGTTGAAACACATAGGAAGGAAAAGGTAAATAAGCTCACAGAATGAAATTACACATAAATATTCAGTGTCAGGATCACTTTAAACCTGGATAAAAGGGTCAAGAGAAAGACAACACACCTCAGACTCTCAAATGATGTAGTTTTTGGTAATGCTTCCATAAGTGTTGCCACCTCATCCTCAGCTGCTCCTTTCAAATCAAGACTGTAAAAAACAGTACTTATTATAACACCATGAGTGTTGGATACAGGTGTTTCTACAACTTCAAAGTCCCAGGAGCTGGGCTTTTTATTAAACAGATTAAAAATCATTTGGTTACATTTAAACTATATATATTATATAGTATATATATTTATATATATATTTAATATATTTATATATATATATTTAGTGTAGATTTTATGAATGAAAATATTACATGTTAAAATTACAACTAGTAAATGTGTTAAAATTATTTTATCCATTTGAAAAAGTTGGAAACATCAATTCATCAACACATAATGAAGAATACAAAAAGAAATCAATATCACTCATGAGCAGAGTATTTTTATTGCACTTAATTTCCTATTTAGCTCAAATTTTATTTGGTCAAATTTTATTTATTTGGTCCAATTTTGCAAATAGTATGAAAAAAATATATTAAATGTTGCATATTAGGAATACTTAGATGCAATGAAATTAGCCCCACAACAAAAACAAACTGGACATTTTATTACAAAGATGTTTAAGAATAATTTCCACCAGTTATTTCTACCACAGAATGCTATTAAACACAATATATTATGTGAGATGTGGAAATGACACTGTGATGGCAAAATGACATAAATATCCTTTGATGCATGCACGTTAGATATTATGTAAAAAGTATGTTTTAAAAAGAAACACCCGCATATACAGTATAAAATATAGATGACTGATCTTCGGAAACACTTACGTGAGGCTCCTGATATTCCGTAAGAATGGAATGACTTCGGGAAAAAAATCTGCACCTTTTCTGTCCACTTTGAGCTGAGAGAATCTGGAAATAAAATAAAGTAAGCAGAATTTATACTAAGGGAAAAAAAATGAATAGACAAAAAAGTTAATATCAACTCCCACTGGCTTACCTTAAATCCTGCAACGCATGACATTTCTGAATGGGAAGTGTCAGAGGAGCAAGATGCTGTCCTTCTATGTCACAGTCATCAAAGCTAAATAAAGAATGTGACAAAAGCGTAGTAGTACATCAAAAACGGCGAATATAACAAAAATAAGAGTGAATAAAAGCACAAAACAAACAATAAGCTGACAATCAAACAAAAAACCAACACACCTGATGGACTGCAGAGCAGATGAGAAGTTTTCAGGATGAGCTCTGTCAGAAGGAAAAAGGGCCAAATTAGCTTTGCATATTTATTTACAATATTTATAACACTCCATATTCTATGAGAATAAAAATGTATAGAAGGATCAAACTTACACAATAGTGGATCCAGGACTGGAATTTCCCTCTGTAATGATGTTTATTGATGCACGGTTGACACTGCAAATATTGAGTAAAATATGTTTTTTCATCTCACCTCTTTTCATATTTTGCTCTAAATGTTTTACCTAATCACTCGGCAATCCATTATTAAGTTAGGATCATTTGCAAATGTACAAATTTATATATGTTGTGCCATTGAACATAAATGTTTGAGTTGGGATGAAATAAAAGCAACATTGCCACACAAGAAACCATTTAGTATACACCCACAATTACGGTTTTCATTATAGTCATGAAACAATCAGTGGTAACACTGGTTTGTCTGTTGATTGTAGGTTAATGCTTCAGAACTGCACCTGATTTCTTTGATGTGTTGCTGCAAATTTAGGCATTTGGCAATGAGACTGACAACAGCATTTCCTGTCAGCCACGGCTCTTCAATCCTAATAAAGACATTCCAAACACATTGTTATTCTCACAGTGCATCTGCTATATAAAAGTACCAACTAATCACAGATTATATTTGTCTTTGTTGTTTCTTCAACTTAGGGCACTTAGGACTTTAGGAAAATAAACTCATTAAATACATTTTGCCACACTCACAAGTTTGTATACTAACAATAGTGCATATACATGTTTTATAGGGGAAGTGTAATTTTCCCCACGTATATCCCCCATAGTGTAGTTTCCAACAAATTTCAAATCGTGTTTTGTGTTTAGCATTTTGTGGTGGAATAAATGGATTATGTCTTGCTAAGGCTAATTTAATAGGTGGCATTGTATATATATTAAAGGGGTCATATGATGATTTTTTTGAAGAACATTATTTTGTGTATTTGGTGTAACTGAATATATTGAAATGCTTTAATGTTGAAAAAACACTTTTTTTTTTCAAATACTGTACATTATTGTAGGTCCTCTATGCCTCGCCTCTCTAAAACACATGATTTTCTACAAAGTCCCTGCTTCTGACAAGTGCAGTCTGCTCTGATTGGCCAACTGACCCAGTGCATTGTGATTGTCCGAACACCACAAGCATTTATCAGAAATGTAATTCCACTTTCCATAATCGCGAGCTTCAGCTTTCAAAATAAATGTAAAGACAGTTAATAATGTCCTTAGTTTTACCATCAGTTCAAGCCCAAAAGGGGAACAGAGTGGTGTGACAGACACTGTGATGAAGCTCGTATGTGTTTGCATGACACAAGCCAAGGACAGTTAAGACAGCTGACTCCACTGTGTGACCATGTCTCTCTCTCTCTTTCACTTCCGGTGCGAGTGTGAGCATGGGTAGGTGGAGTGCTGTGAGTGCGAGTGGAGTGCTTTGAGTGAAACTTTTCCCTTTTTTCCCTCTCTTTGCTGTGTCTATCCTAACTGTGTGTTTCTAGTTGCTTTTTGCATTTTTTCGGGTCGCGTGCTATCCGCTTTATTGAGGAAGCATGTCAGCCCAACACATGCAGGGATTGGTGAGTGTAGAAGATTGTTGTTTGGCAATTGGAGAGGTGGTGGGGCATGAGAGTGTGCTTTCTGCCTCAAGAATAAACCATGGTAGTTTTTCTTGACAGTATAGATAAGGCTAATGAAATAGTTGAGCACAGAATAGTTTTAGTGGGGTACTTGTCCCTGTTCTGCTCCTTTCTCTACCGGCTAAGCGAGTCATTTTGTCAAATGTCCAACCGTTTGTTAGCGATTACATTTTTAATTCAGGCTTTATCTCGATATGGTAAATTGGTTTCTCTGATCAAAAAGATCCTAATCAGCAGTGTGTCGCCTCTTTTGAAAGATATTGTTTCTTTTAGGCGTTTCACTTATATGATAAGGATGACGATTATTTGGACGTCTCTCAATTTTCAGATTGACGATTTTGATTATATTGTTTTTGTCAACACTGCAAAGATGAAGTGTTTTGGCTTAACAATTTTGGCCATTTAATTTGCAACTGTCCTGACAAAGTTGCAGCAAATGAAAGGAATTTAGTAATTGAGAATTCTGAAAGTGGTGATGTGGCTGGTGTTGCTGGTGCAGCTGCGTTGGAATCCACGGGGAAGGCTCTGTGCTGATGGCTACAGGTTTATCTAGAGAGTCTGCAACTGAATCGACCTTGTGGCATCGGCCTTCGGTTTCAGCTCACACTGAAATGCTTTCAGATGCTGTTGTGAAGGATCTAGCATGTGTGGCACAATGTTCTGGAGACAATAGTGATGAGCAAAATGATAGAGCTTCAGGAAATACTTCAACACAACTTCAAGAAATGTGTGAGGAAAGTAACTGTTTTAGAATGGAAAAAGAGCAATCTATTTTTAAAACACCCCAAAAAAGGAGAAAAGTGACAAAGTACTTGATGCTAAAATAAGTTTAAAAAAAGTGAAATGCATAAGGTTGAAGAGCAGGACACTGAGAGTGATGTTGAGTCTTCTGATTCTAGTGTATCGCTCTCTCAATGTGAGTTTGCTGGCCGGAGTTATGAGCTTGAAGGCATAAAGTTATTCCTCAGGTCGAATAAAAATAAAAGAGGTGTGCTAGTGCAGGAATATTTTCCTGATCTAAAACAGTTTGTTGAAAAAGCGAAGGGCTTTATGGGAGACGGCTCTTTCATGAACAAGGAAGTCTACCGTTTAAAGAAAATTGTGAGAAATCTTAGCAATGACCTGAATAATGCTTTTTGTTTTTTTATTTTCTATTAGTTATGAATGAAGTACATTTAGCCACTTTGATTGTCAATTGTGAAAACGATTCAAGAAAAAGAACAACAATATATTAAGTTATTAAACAGAAAAATATTGATGTGAAAAATGCTATTGACTGGTTGAGAGAGTTTGATAATAATACTTCTGTCAGTGGGGGTGTGGCCATTTCATTTTCAAAGAATCTTAGACCTGTTTCTTACATAGCTGATGAAATTGTTAAAGGTAGGGTCTTGAAAGTTCAAGCAGTTTTTTTTTTAATTATGTGTTTATTTTATTTGTGTGTATGTTCCCACTGTACATGTTGAAAGATTGTTTTTTTTTAGACACACTGTTCGACTTTACAAAACTGTTGCCCTGAAGATTTTTTGCTTCTAGGTGGCGATTTCAATTGTACTGAACTCAATTTAGATAGGAATCATATTGAACCTCATTTAGCTTTGCGTAACCATCTTATTCATATTATTAATATAAAAATGAATCATGTGATATTTGGAGATCTTTAAATGGCAGTGAAAGGCAGTACACTTGGGTTCATTCATGTGATAATGTTATATCTTTTGCCAGACTGGATAGAATTTACAGCTTTCATTTTCATCTTAACATTTTTAGTAGGTGTTATATTATGCCAGTAAGTTTTTCAGATCACATATTGCCATTTTACACTAAGCTGCTAAATAATTGACTAAGGAGTTGGCTCTTAGAACTTTTGGGAAAAGAGATACTTGATATCTAAGAAATTGACTCAATCTACTGGTGAAGTTCGACATATGGAAGCCTGTTCTAAGAAGAAAGCAGAGTAAGCAGATCTACTGTGGTATAAAACGCAGGGACCCCTGGTTCGTTCACACTTTCAAAGCATTGATCAGATGGATGCAAATACATTTTCAGCCTGGAAAAAAGAATGGGCAGAGGCATTTTATTTATGCACTGCATTCTGATGTTTTTTGTTGTCTGATCCTGCTGATATTCAGAGGAGAGCAGCTCTTTTTTATCAAAATCTGTATAGAAGCGAGCTTGATTCAGGGCATTGTATGGAAAGTGTCTTCTTTGACAACTTACCTAAAGTCTCTGAGGAGGCTAATGTGGAGCTTTCAGGAGTCTTGACCCTGGGAGAGCTTTTCAAGGCCCTTCAAAGCACGGAGTCTGGGAGGGCACCAGGAGTGGATGGCTTCCCAATTGACTTCAAAAAGGCTTTTTGGTTGGAGCTGGGAGAGGATCTGCTTGAGGCACTCAGGGCCAGCTTGTTAGAGGGCAGGCTGCCACTGAGTTGCCAGAGGGCAGTTATCACCCTTATTCCAAAAAAAGTGAACCTTACTGATATTAAGAACTGGCGCCCTGTCTCGCTTCTTTGCAGTGACTACAAACTGCTTTCCAAGGTTTTGGCTAATAGACTGGCTGGGGTATTGGATCAGATAATCCATCCTGACCAATGTACATTGTATTCCTGGTAGATCTATTTTTGCTAATGTTTCTTTAATTCAAGATATTTTTCATGTTTCTAAACTGTTAAATCTAGATTGTGGCTTGATATCTCTGGTTCAGGAGAAGGCTTTCGATCAAGTTGAGCATTCTTATTTGTGGGATGCTTTAGCTGCTTTTGGTGTCTGTATAAAATTTGTAGGTATGATCAGAGTACTTTATTGTGACGTTGAGAGAGCACTGAAAATTAATGGTGGCTTATGTGCTCCTTTTTCAGGTTCTTAGAGGTGTCAAACAAGGTTGTTCCATGTCTGGAATGTTGTACTCTCTGGCTATTGAGCCACTACTTCAACAAATAAGAATACATTTATGTGGCTTGTGTTTACCAAATTGTAATAATAATGTTCGTTTTTTAGCTTATGCTGATGTTGTGGTGTTGATTAGTGAACAAAGTGATGTGCAGTCTTTGCTTAACTTAATCAAAGATTTTAGAATGTTGTCTTAGAATGTTGTCTTCTGCCAATGTTAATTGGCAAAAAGGTAATGCTTTATTGTTAGGTCAATGGTCTAATGGGATACCTTGTCTTCCCGATGGGTTGTATTGGGGCAGGGAAGGCTTAAAATACTTAGGAATATATTTGGGAGATGATAGTGTTTTACAAAAAAATTAGGGGGTGTTGGAAAAAGTCAAAGGGCACTTGGATAAATGGAAATGGTTGCTACCAAATATATCCTACAGAGGGCAGACTCTTATTGTCAACAGTCTAATTGCTTCCTCGTTTTGACATAGATTGGCATGTGTAGACCCGTCTTCACAGTTTTTATCTGAAGTTCACCCATACTTATGAATTTCTTTTGGGATAAACTACATTGGGTTCCACAGAGTAATTTATACCTCGCCAAAGAAGAAGGTGGACAAGGTTTAATTCATTTAAAAAGTAGTGTTGCTGCTTTCCATTTACAGTTTTTACAAAGATTTTTGGATGGTTCAACAAATTGTAGTTGACATTCTGTTAGCTGCACGATTCTGCGTACACTTGGAGGTTTTGGTATGGATAAATCACTCTTTTTAATGGATCCTACTAAGTTGGATTTATCAGAAAAGCCTATTTTTTCAGAATTTTTTCAGTTTGTTTCTATCAGACTGAGAACTTTTTTTCTCTCCACTGGTTATTATTGGTTATTGATACTTGAGGCCCTCTTGGACATAACAGCATGCTGTAACCTACCAGGATTCAGTATCTCTCCTCGGGAATCCAGGGTTTTAACCTTGGAACATTTATTGACTAACTGGGCCTCACTGTGAGCATGTGGATGCATGTGGAGCATGCAGTTTTTAACCAAATTAAGACTATGTTTTACAGTTGAAGAAGACCATATATTGAAGGACTTTTTTGCAGGGGTTAATGTTCCTGATATTGAGGATCCCTTTCCCTGTGTATTTGTGCAACCCATTTTTAATGATAATATAGGCCTAAGTTTTCTTTTTAAATCATGTGAATCTTTGGTTTTACATGTCTTTTCATCTGAAGGTAAAAAACTGTATAGAATCCTTGTTTTGGTCTTTAACAAGAACTCTTTTATTAGTAGAATCGATATACTATGACATTCTGTTTTCAGTGAAATTTATTTGTGAAGCTAAAATAATTGTTTGGTAGGTTTAATTAAAAACTATTATTTTGGGTTTTAAATATTTTCATAAAAACGTTTTTTTCCTAAAATGTTATTTTAGGACAAGCAAAGTTGGCCGTATATATTAACCGGAAAAGTAAGATTGAACAAAGGTCTAGTGGTGATGTTTATTTGTGTTTTCTGACTTTGGTCATATTGAGAGTATTGATTGACTTTTATTTTTATAGAGCTATGAAAGATCTGAGAACAAATTTGGTGTAGTCATGGTGCTTTGTGCACATTATTTGAAGATGGTTTGGTGTTTTCCTTATAATCCCATGGCGTTCTGTTTTCTTTAATGTGTTTGCTGTATGCATTGTTTTTTATTTGTAAATAAAGCTTTTTTCTAAACCAAATCTCTCTCACACAGACACATACCTGTACACATGCACGTGCAACACACAAAACTTCTAAATTATCTAAGCTAACAAATTGTGTTAAAAAAGTAAAAGATTGGATGACCAATAATTTTCTCCTTTTAAATTCGGATAATACAGAGATATTACTTATTGGACCAAAAAACAGTACACAGAATCTAGTAGACTACAGTTACTAAGGTCACAAAACGCTGGACTTTTGGTAGTTCCTAGGATAGCAAAGTCCATTAAAGGAGTTAGAGCTTTTTGCATTTGACTCCCAAATTCTGGAATAGCCTTCCTGATAATGTTCAGGGTTCAGACACACCCTCTCTCTTTAAATCTAGATTAAAAACGCATCTTTTTCGCCAAGCATTTGAATAACGCATCTCATAATTTGTGACTGCAGTTGTATCTGATCAAATGCACATTCTTATTCTTTAGCTTGGGTTAAACTAATTAATTTTACTTTGTTGGAACAGCAGCTACGCTAATTATGTCTCTATTTGTTTCTCCCTCTATTTGTTTCTATTTACACCCGTGGTAACTACGATTTACACAAACTCCAGTCTGGATCCAGAACACCTGAGAAGAGATGATGCTGACCCCTCAGAGTACCTCAGATGATGCTAATACTGAAACAACATACAGAACTAACAAATATTGCTACTTTCTATGCAGTCACATAATAATTGCTAATAATAGTGTTCATCGTCTGGCTGACTATTTCTTGTATTAATTTTTCTGAAAATACCTGTCATATGCACATAAACTGACAGTCACCACTTATAAGCTACTTCTAAATATTGCAGAAACTTAATTTTCTGTAAAGTTGCTTTGCAATGATTTGTATCGTAAAAAGCGCTATACAAATAAACTTGAATTGAATTGTCATTGCAACATTAGTCAGAATTACCTCCTCTCCTAAGTTCATGAAATAAACACAGTTACATTCAATTACACTATTTACCTAATTTACCAGACCTTGCACTAAACTTGCTGGGCCTTAACAATTCCCTCTGTAATTGGATCCTGGACTTTTTAATTGGGAGACCTCAGTCAGTCCGTGTCGGCTGCAACACCTCAAGCACTACCACACTGAGCACAGGTGACTCTTCACTCTGCTGACCCAGGACTGCACTGCCAAATTCAGCTCCAACCACATCAAGTACGCTGATGACACAATGGTTGTAGGTCTCATCAGCAACAATGATAAAATGCACTGCAAAGAGAAAGTGGCACAGCTGGCTGAATGGAGTGGCACTAACAACCTGTCCCTCAATGTGGGGAAGACAAAGTAGATTGTGATGGACTTAAGGAGAAAATCCATTGACCAGCCCCCACTGACCATTGACAGCTCGACTGTGGAGAGTCAGCAGCACTAAATTCCTAGGGGGTGCACATTACAGAGGATCTCATCTGGACCACCAAAACCATTTCACTCTCCAAGAAGGCACAACATCGCCTACACTTTCTCCGCCAGTTTAAAAGAGCAAGTCTCCCTCCAACCATCCTCACCACATTCTACAGGGGAACCATTAAGAGCGTGCTGAGCAGCTGCATCACTGTCTGGTACAGGAACTATAGTAGCGCAGACCGCAAGACCCTCCAGCGGACAGTGAACACAGCTGCAAAGATTATCGTTTCCCCCTTCCCTCCAACCAGGACATTATACTTACATCACGCTCCAGCAAAGCCAACAGTATCGTGAAGGACCTCACCCATCCCTACCACAGTCTCTTCCAGCTCCTACACTCAGGAAGACATACCGGAGCATCAGAACCCGCTCCACCAGACTGCTCAACAGCTTTGAGAGGGGCTGTGAGAGCCCTGAACTCACATCACCCCGCCCCCCTCTGAAACCCCATTCAAACCCATACCTCCTGAAATATGGACCATATCAACCCTCTCCCCCTCCCCACCAAAAAAATAATAATTTCAAAGTGTGCTGCTCACAGGTGAGAGGGCCTATACAATCCACCTGTAGTAGCAAACTCTCCTCTGCGCACACAAGACACTTTCCACACATACAGCTGTGTGTACTTAAACACAGAAAGGACTCAATAATATATGTATGTTTACATGCTCCTGCACTACAAATCATCTTGCACTGTTCCCCAACAAGCTGATTGACTTACAATGTTTAATTGTGGGCATGTACAGTATTTATGTGAAGCATCTGTATAGTTTGTTTTTTTAAGTTTATGTACAGGCAACAATTTATATATAGTATATTTATAGTCAAAATCTGTCAGTAGGTTAGTTGTGTATAGGTTTATGCTGTTTAACTTCATTGTAGTATGTCTGTATTTATGTATCACTATGATCCTGTGAGACACGACATTTCGTTCCACTCTATGCCCCCAAATGTAGAGGAATGACAATAAAGCTCAACTGGACTATAAATGATTTTTGCCTATCTATTCCATATGTTTCATATTTAATATCACTGTTGTCTCAGACACAGCTGTTTCTTTAGTAAACAAGTGCACTAACCTTTGAAAATCTTTAACAGGGCAATAATGTTTGTCATGTTGAAAATGATACATAAGGGTGGCCATAATTTGTGTAAAACTGATGTATGTAAATTCACATAAATACTTAACTTGTTTATTACACTCTTTGTGTAGGCTGTCATTTTATTAGTTATATATTTTTTGTTGCAAAAATGAATAATATTTTTACAGTGGAACTTCATATTTTTACATTGATAGAATAGGTCTGAGACAAGGGTAGAAACCCCAAAATCTATTAAGAAATGCATGATAAAAAGTATTACAATTCCAGAAGTTAAAGAAACATTTTTAAATAAAAAGATGTTTTGTTCATTTCTTACCTTATGTCTCTGTGTTGATGACAGCTACATAACTGTTTAACAAAATACTCAATCTGCTCAGAACTCAGACCATTTTTACTTAATCTAAGAGGAACAGAAAAAAGCATGAAAAATGTGCCAAATATGCCAATTTAAAAACATCCAAGAAACGTATGAGTACTGTTGAAATAGTCTGTGAGATCAATCCTTAACAATCAACAATCTTTGTAAAATCTTACTTCACAGTTTGGATTGTGGAGAGCTCAACCAGGCTGTCCAGTAGAGAGAAAAGGCCTTGACTGTGCAGTGAATTAGAAGACAACCTAAAGAAAAGAGGAACAATCCAGGTTTATTTAAATGGTCATGAAACTTTAAAACACATTTTTTAGTTAACAATTATGTACAGTTTGCACATCCCTGAAAACACTGATAGTACTCAATAAATGAAATAAGGGGATTAATAACAGAAATAATCTATAAAGCATATCACTTTTCTGAGAGGACAAATAAACAAGAAAAATAAACTGAGTTGCATTAGTTAAAATGTGCAAAACACACACATAGTAACCCAACTGTGTTTAAATACTCACTCTAATGTAAGTAGTCTAGGGCATCGGTTCACTATTTCCACAAGCTTCTTCAAGTGTATGACCTCAAAACTGCATTCCCTTAGCCTGTAGTTAAGAGTATGACAACAGAAAGAAGAAGCTAAACATAAACTACTTTCACTTTTGACTAGAGTGAATAAATCATACTATTCACATGACTCTCTGATTGTGTTTTTACCACACATAAGTTCTTGGAAATTACCTAAGAGTTTTGCCATTGACATGTTCCTGCACAAACTTAATCAGAGACTGATCTTCCACTCCAAGACTAAATATGAGAAAAACACATATAAAACACAAGCCAATCATTGTTCATGTCAATAAAAAGTACGGAAAGAAATGGAATTGATAGTGAGTTAGTCTTTACCTGACTTCAACAGCAACAACTTTCTCACAGGTGTTCATTGAGTTGACCAAATGCAGTGCCCCGACTTGAGTTATTTGGTTGCCGGTGAGGCTGCGAAGGAGCACAATAAGTAAACTTTACAAGATAAATGAATCCATAATTTAAATTACAAGTTAAATTAAACTCTACATCTGTCACTGAACTCTTACGTCACTGAGCTGGAGATCTTTAGTTTAGGCAAATAGTCAACAAAACATTTCACCCCTTCATCGCGGAGAAAGTTATAAGACAAACTGCAGAGGAGAAAGAAATAAAAATTAACTGTTTGTGATTACAGTACAGTAAAATACACCAGCTTCTATGATGTGAAGATGGAGGTAAAAGAACAGAGGAACACTTACTCCAATTCAGATAGGCGAGGACAGTTTTCCAGTATCCTTGACAGCTTCTCAACATTGCTTTTGCACAGTTTATACTCTGTGAGCCTGTTTACATCACAGAGAGAGTCAAAACCTCCAGTTTCCAAAAATGCAAGGGCCACAAAATTAACTGAGGAATAATCTATTACAGTGATATAGCATTACGGATTTCAGTTCAAGATATATTGCACCAAAGACAATGTTATTTTAGCATTATTTACTAATATACTGTTACAGAATTTAATTAATTAATTAATTAATTAAATTAATTAATTTTAATTTGGGTTTGTTAAGTTTTTCATCTAATATTTATATTTTATTTTATTTTATTTCAGATTTATTTCAATTACAGAAAACTATGTATAATGACGTTGATCACTGTAACCAATCACAAACTTGAATGTTGTATGCATAGATGATTAAGCAAATTAGAAGAAGAAATTCACCTAATGCCGCTCAAATGCCAAGTTTTGTTAGCATGATTCCATGCATTCTGACATATTTACACTTTTAAAGAGTTAAAGAGTGTAAAGCATGGCCAAAGTTTAAAAAAATCAGTTGGACATATTTCTGTGCCAAATACACTCCCTTGAGGTTTGTGTAAGTTTTTTTTTTTTTTGTATGGCTTTGTATGTCATAAAGTACACACATCAACCAGAGCAAGGGAAAGCGCATGCCCACAAATGGTGGTAAGATGACATTACTAACTTGCAAATTGCTGCCTCTGCTTTATCAGGAACAAATTTGATGAATGCTTCTGCTTGGTGCCTGAGAATCATGTTAAAAACAAAAATAAATCAAGACTTGTGATTTTAAAAGTATATTTAAGAACGTTAACACTAGTTTACCATCGGACTTGAACTGAAATAAGATACCTCAGTTCTACAGCTGTGACACGCTGGCAGTCAGCAAGAGATCTTATCAGTAACAAAGCCCCATTTGTAGACAGGTCAACATGACTTATGCTGAAAAAAACATGGTCATCATGAATAATAGTCATATCGGGTCATTTATCATAGGGATAAATCGCAATTGTGCTACAGGAAGCAGACTGTTATGTCCACTTACTTCAGTAGTTGAAGAGAAGACATTTCAGGAAGAATCAACATCAACTTCTCAACAGACTCATTTGATAATTTTAGATGGGAGAACCTATAACACAAATAAACAATGAGGACTAGCTCAATACAGCGGATACATGTAGAATCTGGTAAGTCTTTTGTCTAACCTAAATATTTGAGCTACTCACTCAATGTCCAGCAGGTTTTCACATTTTACCAGTTGCTTACACAGCTTGGTCATGTAGACAGGTTTGATATCACTGTGGGTTAAACTGGAAAGACAAACATTACTTTTAACTGTAATGTAGAAACATACATTTTCTATAAAACCGCTTTGCAATGTGTGATGTGTATCGTGAAAAGCACTATACAAAAGAATTTGAATAATAAATTATTAAATGATTGCAGCTAAACCAATGTGTAGAATCCAACTGAGAGATGTACCTGAGTTTTTTATGCAGATGTATCCCAGTTACATTTGAGGTCAGCTGTCTTGAACTATGCCTGAATTCAAAAAGCACATGGATATTCAAAACTAACATTTACATATGCACTACTTTATAGTAAGCAGAAATGTATTCAACTGTTTCGGTACCGTCTGCTGGTGTCAAACCAAAGAAGCAACTTTTTCTTTCCATTTTCACTGGTGAGAAAAAGCACAGCATTTTCAGACAGGCAGTAAAATGGTCAATACCTACATGCTAATTTTGATAAGGTAGTTAGTTACCTTGCATCCACTTTCCTCAGGTTCTTCTGGTTACAAAGGGCAGAAGCAAGCATCACCACCCCATCCATATCAACACCATTTTCACTGACACTGTGTGAGTTTTCAGAAAAACATATACTCTTTTGAGAACAGAAATTAATTACAAGTATATGGGGAAGTTATTTAGCACATGCAAAAAAAGAGTGTCACTGGCTAACTGTCAAGACCAAATCACATTGCAGAGAATACATTGGCCTACTTGAGCTCCTGAATCATTCCTAGTTTAGGCAAAAGCTCCAGAATTTTCTTCAGGCCCTTGTTACCCAGAGAGTTCTTGGACAAACTGAGAAATGAGAAAAACATGTTTTATTCGCACCCTACTTACATAAGGAATTGTGGGGATATCAACAAAATCTGCTGTAAGTTTATTGACTTTGGAAATGTAGAAGGTGACATTTATGATGCATTTTAATACTTACTCTACATGGGTTATGTAGGAAAAGCTCCTGAGTTTATTACACAGGCTGACTACATTGGAAACATTGATGTTACACTGCTTTAACCTATAAAGAAACAATTAAACATGTCATTCCTCTCCGTTCAGTATGTTTGGTTTGAAAAATACTACCCACTAAAACAATGGTGCTGACATGGCAGTCAATTTCGTATTTAATTATTTTAAAAAAAGCTACTGCTGCAGCAAAACATGGTTATACAAAGTGTTTAAAAGCATGTCTGTGAATGGCCTTTCACACTTATTCCTGATTTAAATAACATTTTGATAAAAACATTTTCAAGTTCGCTCTTTACTGGTGGTTTGCATCACCTTTTTTTTTCTTTTTTCTTTTGCAGTCGTGAATATAAGCAATGATTTGCCTGTAATTGCATAACATCTGCCAACCCTAATACCTTTTTACAGCAAATCTCTGACTCTGTCCTATAATTCTCCTGGAATATTGCCCAGTGGTGAACACTTGGACTTTATAGACACAATACACCACCTTATCAAACAAAAGATGAAGGCACGTCTCATTCAGTATCTTACAATGAATCCATAAAATCTAAAGTTCATGTTAACTTTAAGGACTTTGTAACTAAGGATTAATTTGTTTTTGCTTTATCTAGAAAGAAATAAAAACATATTAAAGAATTCCATACTTACGTTACATTCTTTGGCTCTTCAGTGTTATTCAAATCTGTGTTTTCACTAAGGCAGAGAAAGTGAGAAATAATATTTTGTTGCTTCTTTATATTCAAATGTATTATTGTATTTTGTTTATTGATTTGTGTGACACAAAACTGTGTAGTCATTTTAGACAGTACTGAATCAGTTTAAAACTATAAACTTGCCACCAAATTTAAAAAGCCCATGAACATTTGCTATCATCTAACATCAATACCTGGCCAACTGCACATTGCACATAAAAAGAAACCACAATAGACGTGCATATAGGAAATGTGAAATATAAAATACATGATTTGGAGTTCTGGGGTTTTACCCACACTTTGAGAATAACTATTAGCTAATAGAGCTTTAACACATCAGTCAGAACTCACCAGACTTTATCAGAGCTTTGTGAGAAGAAAAGGCTGATGTCTTTATTGGCTCTGTATAGAATGAAACAACAGTGAACATCCCATGAAAATGGACCTAAATGGCCAGGTCATGTGACATGTCCATATCTTAAAAAAAAAAAAAAAACTACACAAGGTAGAAGAAAATACAACTCAGACTACAATAAATACATGTCAAAATGTGGAGAAATGAAAGGTGCCATAGAATACATCAATACAATATTTTAAATTGTTCTCTGATGTCCCCAGAGTGTGTATGTTGAGATTTCTGTCATTATACCCAACAGATAATTTTTTTTATAGCTTGTTGACATTGCACTTTTGAGCCAAAACATGCTGTTTTTGTGTTTGTCACTTTTAAAGGCTGCGGAGCTTCAAGAGCTCATGCTCGCGGGCAGACTAGTGTTACACTTTAACTAGTCGTGACTGTGTTACTGACCTTACATTGCTTCCAAATGCAATTTTTAACTACCTCATTCCTATTTACGATCATTCTGTTAGCACGTGAAGGCAGCATTAATGAAAACAGGCAGAGACAATGGTAGCAACATTAGCTTTACAGAGAGCCAAGAAGCGTTTGCACACAAAGCGTTGGTATGGATCCCTCTTTCAGAAGCAATCTTTACACAGCTCCAGTGCTGAACTGACCCTCATTTGTGAGGTAGTCCAGCGTAAAATGTTAGCACAAATGTATAGGGCTTTTCAGTTTTTTTTCCTGGGACACTACCCTCGAAAATTTAATTTAACCACCGTGTCCTCAGCAGTCTATGGAGACTCCTATGTTCGTTGGTGCATCCCAACACACAACACACAACACTTTTAATGGCTCTTTAGTGCTGACATTGTATCTCCAGCAGCTAGAGCAAGAAAACAGTAATGGCGGACCGCTGCTTCTCACTCAGGGCTGTGTATATGGTAATAGGGCAGAGAGCATCACAAATGGTCGGGACTTACCCAAAGTATGTCATAATAGTAGTGAGAAATCTGGAACTGCTAGTGTGGAGAGACTGTTTATGATTTATTGGGATTATAAAACAATGAGTGGGTGGATTTTTACCATTATAGGCTGGTTATTTTCACACACTGCAGCCACACAACTGTGTTCAAACACCTTATAAAAGTGATTTTTCATTCTATGGCACCTTTAATCTACTTTTTACTTCATGGTATATAAACATTATGATTTCAAGGACATATTTATGGGTGACAACTTGTTTACAAAATGTAAAACATAAAATCGCTTAAGAATCAAGGATCTATATGTTTCTCGTTTTCCATTTTCATTAAAATGTCTTTGATCAGCCAAAAAATCAACATACTCAACATGGACTTTCTGAAAAGTGTTGCAGGCAGACATTCTCTCAATGAGTGTAAGGATTCCATCTATGGAGATGCTGCTCTTCCCCATCCTAAATAAAAGTGTAAGAATAATGCACCAGACTTACTATATACTAATATTGAGTTTTTTAAGTAGCAAATATCTAAATAAACAAAAGAATGTCGAAGCAGTTAACAGGTTTTTGAAATTTAAAACATACTACTTACAAGACAGAAACAATGTTGGGCAGTCCGCATAGTGTTTCCGCAATCTCTGTTATACCATCATCTTTCAAAGAGTTATCACTTACACTGTCAGATAGACAGAACACACTGATTGACACAGCCAGACACACATAACAGAACACCAATACCACCTACTGTAACCTTTTTGGAAACAAACTGTGTCCAAATGTGTGATTTAAAAAATCAGGAACAGGAACGTATTTGAATATTTAAAGCAATTATGTCAGGCTAATTACTTTAGATGAGTGATGTTTGGACAATCCTTCAAAGCCCTGGCAAGTTTAACAACTCCAACATCAGTGAGACCACCACTAATAAAACTGTAAATCAGAGATAAACCAATTAACCATTGCAAAACACACTGCAAGGCAATACTGTGACAAATTACATAAAGGAAACAACAGATACTTTGCTGGATGAAATACTTACTCTAATTTCTGCAAAGCCTGGAGATTACACAGGATACCACACAAAGCCTCTGCAAACTTGTCATCATATTTCCGGCTACGGAAACTTGAAATAATAATATATTTAACAAGTTGAGTACATAAACATGACCAGAAACCTATAAGATGATAAATATTTGATGTTATGAAAAATGGTTGATATTAAATTCTATTTTTATTTTGTCTAAATAAATGTAAAATTAAACAGTATCGCTGTTGTAAAAATGTAAAAATAGGAGAAATGAGCACACACAATTAAAAATCCAATATCAGCCAGTATGAACCGATACAGATAAATTAACATTCTGCCATCAGCTAAGAACCAATATGATACCATTATGTCAGCTGCCATATGGGCACCAATTTACAACACATCTAATGACATACATAAAGCTTTTGCTCATAAAAGAGAATTTTATAGAAACTTACATGAGATGATCCACATTCTTGAAACTAGGGAGGATTTCCAAACAATCTGGATCAATTGAACATCCACCAATGTCCAGACATACATTCTGATTAGCAGCCGCTGTCACAAATGCTAAAGAATCCAAGTCAATTGCATTGAGTCTGATATTTCGCAGTTCAAACTGTGGTCTCGAACCAATAGCTCTTGCCAACTTAGCATCTTCAGTCTCATGAGCACATCGACACAGCTCCACAATTTTGGGGCCTGTTTGACTGGTACTTCCAGCAAAACCCAGCAAAACATTACGGACGGTAGCTTGCCGCTTTTGTACCCAAGCCGTAGTGCCGTCGGTCCCTTTAAGCTGGACCAAACTGGACTTGCAGGCTTCTGCCGCAAGCCCACATACGTAAACATGAAGAGAGTCTGTAAAAACGGATTTTGGATCAATCTTGGTGGTCCAGCGGGTTTTCAAGTTAAGCTTCTTCTTAAGTTGACTCTCTGTGATGTTCTGACTGGTCATAAGGTGAAGAGCAGCAAGAAACTCCTGCATTGTAAGGTGCATGAACGTAAAACCATATCCTGAAGATCCATCCTCACGAGTCAGTTTCACACGAGACAGTATCCCGCTTTTAACACCAAAATCGTGGAGCTCTGGAGACACATCTGTGTCCAAGAACACTATAGTGCTTTCCTCAAGTCCTTTGAGGGCCAACTGACTCATCTCAGCAATTTTAGATCTGTATCTCTGTAGCAGAGCTGTACCAGACACCACACCTCCATTGATGCGTTTGAGGAATGCCAAGAGGATCTGCATGTAGATTTGGGTTAAGGATGTTGGTAGCTGTAGATCAGTTCCATCACTGGAGAACAGATGTTCCATACATACACAACAAATATGACAGAGTCCAGGTACATGAGACATTGACAAGAGGTGTCGGTTGTTCATCAACAAGTTTACAGCTTTCTTTTTGAGTTCATCTCCTTTTTTATGGAAGTACTGCTCAGCATATTCCTTCACACCCAATCGGTCAAACCCTTGAAGCTCACAAGTTATGAAGCCAGGGCTTCCAAACATGTCAGTCACATCTCGTGGTCTACAGGTGACCAACACAGTGCAATCTGAAAGGAATTTACGACTGCACAGTCCTGAGATGAGATCTTTCATTGGAAGAGATTTGTTCGGGTCATTGATGCTCTCCAGCTTTTCAGGATGCGTAAGCTTCGCACAAAACTCATCATACCCATCAAATATGAAGCAGACTTTCTCAGGGTTGGAGAGGATGAATTCAAACACTGCATCCCTTTGTTCCTTATCATCATCACAAGCAGGATAGAAGAGAAAGAGTAGTTCTTTCAAGGACAAATCACGGGAGATAAGATTGAGCTGCCGGAACTCCAGCAGGAACAGCAGGTGAATAGATGGGAAGGAACCTTCAGCCCAGTCACGACCGAGGCAGTGAACCAGCAGGGTCTTACCAGATCCAGCCTGGCCAAGCAGCGTCACAACCCTGCTGGTGGTTTTCAAAAGAGACTCAACAGAAACTTTATGCTCTGACTCTTCTCCTTCATGGTTGTCTAGAGAGGCTTGAGACTGGATAGTCCTGTCTTTCACTCGTGGAGGGTTCCTGTGTCGTAAATACACCCATGTGTCTTCCAGACGGATGTCCTTTACTACAGCTTGTGCCACTGACTCATGTTTTTGCAGTACCATGGATTTAAGAGCATCCATGTAGCTCTGTACATGATCTAGGTAAGAAAGTCAAAGCATTATTATTACACTCTAAAAAAATCCTGGGTTATTTTTTCAACCCTAATGCTGGGTTGAGCTTTTTGGGTCATTTTTTGGGGTTATGTTTTCACTATTTAGGTCGTTTTGGGTTACCCAGCTTATGGTTCAGACATAACAACCGACTGTTTGGTAGTTTTTGTGTTACCCAGATCCTTGGTTAGACGTAATGTAACCCAGTGGTTCAGTTGTTTATTTCAGTGTATTTGCATCCTTTTCAGAAGAAGAGAGAGCAGCCATCAAATCAATGCATTTCTTTGGTCAAATACAAGTTTGTGTACATTTTATTGCATCTATAAAACGTTTCTGTACTGTATATCATTTAATTTTATACAAAGCAACATACATGAGTGTCGCATCTTTCTTTTTGCGTGATGGAAATGCCTGATGCCTTGCATAAAATAAATGATTTTATTCATAAAGATATAAAGAATATAAATAAGTTAAAATGTTAGATATGTCCTCAGTGATGTATACTGTTTGTTTATGGGCAGGTTAGAGTCAGTTACAGCATATTTCAGCTATGGGTAAAATGCAGGCCAGCAATCTAAAGTTAGCAGTTCCTCACCAAAACTGAATCAACCTATATGCTGGGTTAAATCGACCTATTATGCTGGATCAAATAAACACCCCATTTGCTGGGTAAAATTATTCCAAAATGTATTCTGTCCTATATTTACCCAGACCTTGGGTTTGAAATAACCCAAATTAGGTTGTTTTTAACTCACTCATTTTTTTAGAGCTTACAGTAGGTATCATGAATATAAATTGCAATTCATACAAAAGCCTTAAAAAGACTTCAGTCGCATTAAAAAAAATCTATGGATGTTATTGTTTCAGAAATGAAATATTAAACCATGTGCTATCTGCAAACAAATAACAAATAATTTATTGTGCCAGTTGGTTTGATATTTTGTTATATATGGGTATATAACAAAATAAATGTTTATGATTTTGGGATGGCTTAGTATTATTATTATGTCAATGACAATTTTAACATTAATAACAAGGTTCAGTTTCAAACTAATCTTTAGATAGGTGTACTGTTCCTGCTTGGTTTAGAAACCACTTTATGGACCAACCTGTAGCAAATATTTTTATTTTGAATAACCAGCTTAAAGTAATGCTAGTTAAAGTAATTTTTGCAGCAGATCTTTATATATACATATATATATATATATATATATATATATATATATATATATATATATATATATATATATATATATATAGAGAGAGAGAGAGAGAGAGAGAGAGAGAGAGAGAGAGAGAGAGAGAGAGAGAGAGAGAGAGAGAAAAGTAATAATTTTTTGATTTAGTAAAGTAAAAGTACAGCAAATATGTTAATTATTTTTGTTTGGGTTAATATAAGAAATTGTACAAATGCAGCTCTTCTCGTTGAATATCTAGTGGGTTGCTGTCTACCAAAGCAAATTTAACAGTAGATTTGCTCAGAGCGTTTGCTTTCAACAATGAATCTAAATTCAAAATGGGTGTGTCTTTAAGAATAAAACATACCTAGCCGTGGACGTTTCACATTGGGTGAATGTGATGAATCAACAGTATCACATGTATGATTGCAGTTTGCTCCTTAAAAGCATAGAAAATAAAAAATTATTTAACTTCATTTAATAATTATAACCCATAATTCAATAACATTCGTATTTTAAATAATAGCTTCTTTTTTTAACATCTTCAAGATACTTTCACTTTCATTTCAAAGCTTACAATTGTGTCGAGACATAATTATAAACATATCATAGTATAAACTGTATAGAATATGTTGTTAAATTAAATTATGATTCATATTAAAATTATGCTTTTAATTGAATTGTAAATACGTCCAGTATGGTATGCAGAGGGTAATGCTGCAGCTTATCCACAAAGTATAACTTAAAAAAAAAGCAGATGGCTTACCAGGTGTGTAGCCTGCTATGGACACCAGTGTAGTTTCCAGAAGAAAGGGAATGTTTTCACTGTACTGATATACATTGGTGAGAAACCGTGTACATGTGTTTCGGTCTGAAGACTTAAAGTAATCTACAATGGCTGAGACACGGTCTCTGGTGTTGGTTAGTGATCGTATGTGATCCAGTGTTTTAGGTTCCACTAAGGCGAAGATCCGATCCAGAACACCACTGTTTTGTTCGCAGAGCAATTCCACCAGGGCACTGGCCTCCTGGGCCACCAGTGACAGGATGTCCCCAGGCCAGTCCACCATTTCCATCCTCATCCATTAGCTGGGGAGAAAAAAATTCTTAATTTCACTTTGTAGAACTTTTTAGTTCAAACAAAACTTACTCATCACAATCAATTTAATTGTGTTAAGTCCTGATCTACACGACGTGTAGCAAAGCACAGCAGGTTTATGATATCGGTGCATGTGGTCTAACACTGACTACATCCTTTGTTAGAAAATGCTAAAGGTATGTGCATTGCTATAAGTAATTTATATACTTTTCAGTTCCCTAATTAAATGCTGTAAATACTGATAAATTGATTACTCTTAATATTGACATGACAAATTTTCACAATTTACTAGAGAAAGTAGATGTGTTTGCTAAGGACAACTTATCATGACAAGTTATTGTTCTCTATCGTTTCTGTAGTAAACCCTTTCATGATGGTATCACTAGTATTTCAACGTAATGTTCGCTATATAAAGAATATGTAGCTCATGCAAAATTTTTGTTTAGAAGGTTTCTGTCCAAGCAGTTAGTTACTAAAATATAGGAAAAAAATAAATAGCTGGTTTAGTAAATACATAGCAGTTTGTGCCCATTAAGTGTCCTGTAGGGAACGACAGTGCCACTGTAGTCCTGGACACTTTGTGTGAAGGTTAATGAATGACCATGTGCTTTGGTCAAAATATGAACTCGGAAGAAGCATTTAAAATCTTCTATGTTTATAATATGAATTGATATGATGTAACTACTTACCGCTGGTGGCATAACGCATAGGGTCCGGTTTAAGGGAAGAAAATGAAACTTAGAATTCTCTGGTTTGGTTTCGATTTCTTTCATACGCAGAATAAATTACGGATCCTGCCGTGAACGAGACGTTAGCGCGCCTATTAAACCAAACCCGCCAGACTGCGCTAGTGCGTCATTAAAGTGCGTTTTAATATAAAATAACATTTTATCTATCGACGACTGAGCATTTTGAAAGGGTTTATTTTCGGATACGTTTCTATGCTATCACAACCACATGCACTTTATAACGAATTCAAAGATTTAGTAATAAGTGAACGTGCATTTGAATACAATAAATGTAGCGTTTTTTATTATTATTATTAAAACTATCTTTGTTATACTGGTTCGATTAGCAGCACAATCGATTTCAAAGTGTATGTGACGCATCAAAAACACATTTAGCCTACATTTAAGTTCTTCTATAAAGTTCGTCGAAACAACGCATTTCATGTCGTGAGAGAGGGCATTTGAGGATAGCAGGGTTGAGACGTACACAATGAAATGACGTGCACACTTGCGCCTCGTTGTGGTCATATCAAATCACTGCTCCCCTTATAAGAACAAGATAGCAGGGGAAAAATGCTTTGTATACAATTAAAATGAATTTAGTTGAAGATAAAATAAATTATGTTTTAATATTAAGTGATTGTACGATACAATACAATATAATACAATACATTTAGCGTTTATGCTGTTAATTAAAACTATATTTTTTTATGTTGATTGAGTTGCGGAATCGATTTAAAAGTGTCCGTAACGCATCAAAAACACCGTTACATAAAGGTCTTCAGTGACGCTTGTCGTTAAAATGCATTTCTTTTCGTGCGAAGGAGTTCATTTGAGGACAGGATATGTATAGAATGTTGACCTAGTGGTGATATAACACCAGTGCACCCCTTATAAGGACATCAAGATGCAGTCGGGGAAAACCGATTTGTATACAATTACGTTTAATTGAAGTAAAAATAAAACAGAACAACATAAAAGAGCTGAAGACTTTAACAGAAATTTTCATTCAGAAGAAAAACAGGTTTAACCAGAAACGTGTAACACATAGCCTAATTATGTGCGACAACACCAGGAAATGTTTAATAATGGTAATACAATCTCCACATTGCATTATGGAGGTCATGAGATCATATTACTGAAGGTCATAAAACTAGATTATTGTGTTTCAAATTTTCATATTAACAAAAATTTGAACACTGAACATCTACACAAAGCATTAAAGATCTTTACAAGCTATAATGGCAGAAAGGCAGTTATAATACAGTCATTCATATTTTTGTTTACGTGATGTATGTGCGCACATCTGTAAATGTTTTTGCATGAGAAAGACACCATCCAGTCAATAGAGACAGGACTGTCAATTCAGCGTCCTTTTGAGGAATTCCACCAGCAGATGTTGTGGAAAACCAAAATCCAGCTGGACTATTACATACCCCTGTACAAGCAAAATTAAAGAAACAAAACAACAATGTAACCATTCAAAGTGTTGAAATTATTTTTTGATACTCTGCTGTATCATATAATGTGATGCATGTGGCCAGTGTTAAATACAATCAAAGGATATTTAAAAGTGTAATATACTCACATCCTGAGGTAAAACTTCAGGATTGATGATGTCAAAGAGATTGAGCCCCTGTTCATCCATCAAAGCAGTTAATTCTGGCTCCAGGTCTGAGGACAGAGATCAAATATGATGAAAGGAACACATGATTGATATGCTGACTGCTTGGCCATGGTGGTCAGACTTACATGATATGACTTTGGGTATTCCCATTTTTTCCACTGCCTCCTGAAAATAACTTCTCAAATTCTCCTCCATCTTTAAGGAGATCATATAACATTTATGGAAAAATATATAAATTTATAACAAATAAAAAATACACTATAATATAAAATACTGTATTATACTGTAATATGTGACCCTGGACCACAAAACGTTAAAGTCTTAAGTCGCTGGAGTATATTTTTAGCAATAGCCAAAAAAACATTGTATGGGTCAAAATGATCAATTTTTCTTTTATGCCAAAAAATCATTAGGATATTAAGTAAAGATCATGTTCCAGAAGCTATTTTGTAAATTTCCCACCATAAACATTGTTATATGCATTGCTAAGAACTTCATTTGGACAACTTTAAACATGATTTTATAAGTATTTAGATTTTTTGGTTCATCCTCAGATTCCAGATATTCAAAGAGTTTCAGCTTTCAAATGATATATAAATGTCAATTTTGAGAAATTGACCCTCACGACTGGTTTTGTGGTCCAGGGTCACATATAATATAATATAATATAATTAAAAAATAAAGTGCTTTATTCTCACCTCAGTGGGTCCTTCTGATGTGGAAACTTTTGTTATAGAAATACTAAGATGGTCACATAACAGAAAAAAAATACTTTAAATCAGGCACTGAAATTTGAAATCCAAACACTTATTTTTTAGGTCATTTTGTAGAATTCAACTTTATATATCCTTCATAACTTACCGCTCTGCACTGGCCTTAAGAATTAGTTTCTTCTCTGCATATGAGGCATTAACAACAACTGTCACATCCTGTAATCACAGATCCAATAAAAACCACAAATGTATGTTGTCATCTATCTATCTATCTATCTATCTATCTATCTATCTATCTATCTATCTATCTATCTATCTATCTATCTATCTATCTATCTATCTATCTATCTATCTATCTATCTATCTATCTATCTATCTATCTATCTATCTATCTATCTCTGTCTATCTATCTATCTGTCTGTCTGTCTGTCTGTCTGTCTGTCTGTCTATCTCTGTCTATCTATCTATCTGTCTGTCTGTCTGTCTGTCTGTCTGTCTGTCTGTCTGTCTGTCTGTCTATCTATCTATCTATCTATCTATCTATCTATCTATCTATCTATCTCTGTCTATCTAACTATCTATCTGTCTGTCTGTCCGTCCGTCCGTCCGTCCATCCATCCATCCATCCATCCATCCATCCATCCATCCATCCATCCATCTATCTATCTATCTATCTATCTATCTATCTATCTATCTATCTATCTATCTATCTATCTATCTATCTATCATCGTTTGCTTATATTAGGGCATGGTGTGTTTTAAGCTAATGTGTTTTAGCTTACTGTCTCAAAATAAAGAGCTGGCATGATTTGACTGTCCAGTAAGAGCTCGACTCCAGCCACTGATCTGACAGATGTGCCCTCTGTAGTGGTCCACAGGTGTGGAACTGACACACTCCTCGCCTTTAACATCGGACCCTCGGAAGACAGCCACTAAAGAGAAAATAAAAAGCCATCACACTCCCACAAACACAGAGGTTCGTTTCGAAATGGCAGTTGGTGTGCTACAAATGGAAAACACTTATTTGCATGTTCCTATGGCAGTATAAAATGCGAGAGTCATTTCCTCCCGCCGTTTGAATATTGTAATGAGTGTGTTTAGTACCTTGTTCAACAATTCAGGCCTGGCTGTGGACAGCTCTGTCTGAAAAAGATCCTGCAACAGATAGACACAAGCAAGAGAATATGCCTCAAAACACTTCTTAGCTTTATATGAGGGTTATTATAGTAAACTAAAACTAAATCTATAAAAGACATGATTTTATTTTAGCTAGTTGCCAAAGCAACATGTCTCATGTTCATATAGTTTAAGTTAATGTATTAAACTTAAAAATTAAATTTTTTACAATAAAAAACAGACATATTAAAAGAAAAAATTAAAAAGACACCTAAATTAATAAAACTAAAATTAAAATCAAAATACAACATTAAAATAAAATGCAAAATCTTAAAAAAAAAAAAAAACTGTATCAATTATATTAAAATGAAACTGCATCATGGGCAACTTGTCATTTTTAGATATATAATAACAATATGCTCGCTATTTGCTCAAAAGCATCACCTATAGTCAGAAAAATATATATATTACACCTAGACAAATCACATAAAAGATAAATCACAGAAAAAAAAAAAAAAAAATATATATATATATATATATATATATAACATATATATCCTCCAAAACATCTAATTATATCATACCGTGAGTTCTGTTCCAGAGATATTGCGAATAAATCGTCCATCATGGTGTGCAGCGGACATTAGCGGGTCTAGAAGCCCATCAGAAATCCAGAAGTTCAGCATGCGTTTCTCGGTCAGTTGGGATGGGTTAAACACAGAGGTGCTGAGGTCTGATTTCGTATTATTGTAAATAACCAACCCCTGTGCATCAGAAAAACAACAGTAACCACATCAAAGGATTTGAACAATGGATTTGCATTTGTTTGAAGGCAGTTTTGAATATAATATCTTTGTAATCAGACCTTATGGTATGATTCAATATAATTAGATTTGATGATTGGGGAAGAAGTCACAGAGATATCCACACCAATGTCACCATCACTAAGAAACAGTTCTGATGAGAGAGAGAGAAGTTGCATTATAGCAGAAACAACCACAAAACCACGTAAGGCTTTGACATAAAGAAACAGAATATGAGAGCTCTGTGTTTTACCCGCTTGCTCCTGTATGAAGTCTGCTAGTATGTTAGCTGCATTGTTTACTTCCTTACAGATCTGTTAGAGAAAGGAAACCCGATCATTTTGTTAAACAGAAGGACAGTATACTAATGGTGTATAAGACTTTGCTCAGATCTAATGTTCTGTTTTATCATTTGAAAAATCATAGCAGAATCATATAGAACAAGATGCTAGACACACTCACCTGTGACTTCACTACTAACTTCACTGTGAAAGTGATAATATCTGTGAATATTCTTTTCAGCCAGCCAGGCCTGCACAAAGTCAAAATGAAAGCCATTTAAATAAGCAGCACGTATGGAAGGAAAATATGACAACTGATCTCCAGGAAGTGTTCTTTACTCACAGGCGAAGACAACTGACTTTGACCTAGATCTAAATCAAAAGATATAAATGATCACCTCTAGGGTGTCTCAGTAATATAAAATGTTGAACTCACTCTCTGTCTCCCTGCAGGAGCAGCTTCAGTTTGTGAAACGTGAGGTAACAGTCTGACGTGTCTGCAGCCACTTTGCCCTTTCCACAGTCTAACACACAAACACAAAACAACTTTTTCAGAGAAAAGTAGAGTCAATTTCAAGATTAAGTGTGCAGTGCCAAATACAACTGTCTAAACAGAATGGGATTCACTCACATAGTTTTGGATTGATGACCAGGTCGATTTGAGACTCAACTTCAAAATCCACTGACTGTTTTAGGTCGAGTCTATATAAGAAAGAACATGGCAATGTTACTTTCATGCAAACAGGCATCGGTTTTACTATAGTGGTAGAAAAAATTGGTACACATTGTTTTCTCATAAAGCATTAGAGGCACAAATTTCATGTTAAAAACATATTTCAAAAGTAACTTTTCCTTAAATGACATAATTTGGACACAAATAATCTCATTACATTTTCAAATTTTTTCTCATTCAACCCTGTTACCTAAACAGATCAAATATTTTCTTTAACTTATGAAAAATGTAGTTTACATTACATAAAAATGTATATTAACATTTTTTAAATGCAATATTCTTTAAAGGTGCAGTGTGTAGATTTTAGCGGCATCTAGCGGTGAGGTTGCGAATCGCAACCAACGGCTCAGTCCCCCGCTCACCCCTCCTTTTAGAGAAGCTACGGTGGCCGACACAGTTAAAGATGTCATCGCAACAGATCTCTTTTTTTTCTTAATGGTGAAAAAAAAAGTTAAAGTTAAACAGCAATAAAGCTTAACAATATTTACAAATAAACATTTGTTCTCATCAAGGTAGTTTATATTGAGAGACAGCTACTGTAAATCTAGTGACAATTAGATATTCTGGCAGAAATTTCTTTTTGGACAATAGATTTTTAATGTGTATTTAATGCTTATTTATTTAAAATATCAAAAAATAAAAATATAAAAATAAAACTGAAAGCCAAGACCATTTGTTGAAAAATGTCATAATTTTGACATAAATGTTTTTTTTATAAATGCATAAAATAATTGTGATGCTATATAAGCGTGTGATTTCTTTACAGGCTGACCAGAAGGAACCTTTAAGTTCATATATAAACAAAAGATTATAATTTCATTAAATGTAGGACACGGGGTTAAACCACAGCTGTGCTATTGCAGAAACCTGACCCTGATTTGTGGTAATAAACAGAAATACTCACAGCCAACTGCCATAACCATAGTTAATGGTCCCTTTGAATACAGCAGAAACATTTGAAATGGAGATCCCTATTCCTTTATTCTCCATCAGCTCAAACTCACTCTTTCCAATGGACAGGTTATAGATCTCTAAGCTGTGGGTGATGTGGGAAGAAGAATATCATAAGATGCAAGATGTAACACAGACGGGGACCACATAACATATCATCAAATTCAGGAGTCCCTTACTTGTGGAATCCATATTTCACCGTACCAAAGCCTATCGATCGTTGCCCCTCTACACTGGGATATTTGGCATGCTGAAAAGCGGCCTGTATAACTTCAGTAGTTTTCTCATTCACTGAGGAATCAAGGAAGGGAGATATTTATTCTCTAGGCCAGAACTACAGGGAGTTTGTGAGTTGATGAGAATAATTAATGAACTTTATATATATATATATATATATATATATATATATATACGTAACTAAAAAAAAGATTAAATAAATTATTAGTTTATCTGAATATTTTATTCATTAATCAGCATCAAACAACTATGAACGTGTCTGTGTTGTTAAAATATTAGATTAAAATCTCAGGAGACACTTCAAGTAAATATTTTAGGCCTCGCTTTGAATGAATTATGTTGCAATGTAATGAACATCAAAACATACTCACTACAAGAAACATCTGGCTACGGTACAGAAATCAATGAGTGTGTACTTACGAACTACCGCAGCGGGATGGGTAAGCCTGCAAACTGCTCCTGTAAACCTGTAGGCAGCGGGAGGATCCAGACAACAACAACTAATATTGACCAGAGCAAGAACCAGGAGCAGCACAACACTCCTCTCCATCATAACAAATCTGAAAATACACAGATGAGCCCCTGTCTTTTAACAGTTATTTAACAGATATTCAGGCTTCTCTTTCAAAAGAGCTCTGTTTCCATTCAGCAAGTGTCTGAGGAGGAGGGACACTTCCAGATCCAGAGGTATAGCCTCAAAGGAAGAGGGGGGTGGATAGGCCCTGTAATGTCTGATCTGCCATGTCCCTCTTCTGGAGAACAAGAGAGAACATGCAACTGCCTCTAGGGTCGACTAGCACATGTTGCTCAAGGTTATTGGAGGAGTCAACAGCGCACAGGGACATTTTTTGTGTTTTTCCAAGCATTCTGCTGTACAGAACAAACAAAAGATAAGGTCAGAGGACAGAGTGGACAGGAGCAGGCCAAAGTCCATGTAGATGGACAAGCTCATGAGGAGGTTGGTGTAAAGTGCAGACAGAATATCCTTTATTTACTTCACCGTTTCAGAGTAGTCCATTCATTTCTGAAAATGGACACTTATGTAGATAAATAATTGAAATCCACTGGGACATCATTACCACAGGAGTCCACAGGAAATGGCTAAGTTTGGTGAAAAAAAAAACATGTTAACAAGCCACACGAAACGTGCTCTGAGGCTAACCAGATGCAAACCATGAATGTAAGCAGGTTGTGACAGCATGGGATGGGTTTTTGTGTAGTCGAGCTACAGTATTCATCAGAATGTCAGTGTATATGCGATACAATGCATCGTTGAATAGATAATTAACCCTTAATCAGTCCCTGGGGTCCAGCTTACCCCGTTTGAATTTTCCTTTATTTTTAAAAAAAGTTTTCCCTTCATCTCAGGGGCATGAAATTCTTTGACTTTTCCTAAATAATCTATCTAAACACACACACACAAAATCTGCAGTTAATTTGGTTGTTCTAAAGGTGTGTTAAAAAAAGAATCACAGTTAAAGGTCCACATTGAAAATGAATGGGAAATTTTTATTTAATTTATAAAAAAAATGGAAACGAAATTGAACGAACTTTCTATCTCACACACACATGTGTGTGTGACTGCAACAGAGAGCATTTTTATAGAAATTGGAACATAAAATCAACAAAACTGGCATAAATCTGAAACATTTCCACACATAAATGAAGAACTAATACTAGAGGACAAAGTCAACTTGGAACAGGCAAAAAAGTTTAATTGTCTGTGCACTCTTCACTCCTGTTCATTCCTGTTTATTGGTACTGTTGTTTTGTTTTGAATTGTGTATTTTTTTTTTTACTTTTTAAAATTAATCTCTTGTTCTAAAAAATATTTGTGATAAATAATTTCCTGAAATAAATAGTATGTGTTTAGTCATGTCTTTTAGTGGTGACTTGTAACATTTCTAAAAATGTATGTATAATAATTTACAAAAGCAAACAATTCAAAATATACCAGACAACAACAAAAATAAATAAAAAAATATTTTTTATAATGTATTTTAGAATGTTTATATATATACAATATATATTGTGTGTTATGTCGCAGAAATCTCACTGATATGATTTCAGGTACGTACAGCACATTTTAAAAACTACAACTTTTTTTAAGAAGGGTATTCAAACGAACTGGCATCTTATGGCTAAGAAAGAGCCTTAACTAAAAATCGGGAGAGAAAACAAAAGCTCTCGCTCTCCTTCAGCTTATTCCCTTTATCAGGGGTAGCCACAACAGAGTGATCCACACAACTGATTTGGCACGTTTTACGCCGGATGCCTTTCCTGTCGCAACCCAGAACAGAGTACAGTACACAAATTAACAGGACACACTCACTCACCCATTAACACACACTCACCCAGAGAACAAAAAACACCCGAAACAGAATTCAACAACCATTTATATTAGATTTTTTAGTGAAGTGAAATTGAAACAAAGAAAATGTGTTTATTTTTTTTATTTCCAGGTACAAAGAGTATTATCTTAATAATGCTAATAGCATAGCTATTTTATACATGAAATGACAGTAATGCTACAGTGCTGATAAATACCAGATACAAACATTTTTATTACTCTTAATTTCTGTTCTTTTGCAGCTCTTTCTTGTAAAGACGATGCAAAATTCAGAGTGAGGTTCACTCGCCTTTTCATCCAGAGGTCAGCAAAAAACTCTGCGCTGCTCACTGAATTGCAAATTCTGCTCACAAATACTTGAATACATATACCAAACCTCCTTCATAAATATTTACATTGCTCCTTTCACAGGTAGAACATAATTAAGAAAAGAATGTGTAAGCATATATTACTTGCATGAACACCATTTGCTTCAAAGTGCCACAAATGCATTCTCCCAAGAACCCTCCCATCTATTCATGCACTTAGAACAAAATCAATGTATGGCCTTCGTTGTCCATCTTACAAGAACCTTAATAAGATAATCCCATGAGTTTAATCCTCAGATCACTCATCGTAGAGCGCTTAAAGAAAATGAAGCCCTGTTGACAGGAGCCTATATAAGAGGATCAGGACAGGAGGCCGACATCATTGATTCCAGCTTTTGTGGTTATCTAAAGTGCTGTGCAAAAAAATGTCCTGGAATATTTACAACTCCTTGTCCAACAGTTTTTCTATACAGAATGTGCAACCATTGGTCACATAGTCAAAGGACTGGAAAGTGCTACTGATTTTAGGACTTTTAGTAACCTTTGTTTATTATGTCCAGCCTAAATGGTCAAGGACTCTGGAGTCCAATTTCGGACTAAATTTTTCTAGATCAGTTTGCAACACCCTGTGGAGCCTCAGGTATCAGAGAAGCAAAAAAGGCTTTGAAAAACACCCAAGCTCTCCATAGGACGGGTGGTCTAACTGGGGGAACAGGCACTGCCGTCATAGCAGGTTCAGCAACACCAGCATCCTCCACTTCACCAGGGGGCAGCACCTTCAAGACAAAATGAGAATAAATAAGCACATTCACACCTACACACTCCACTTATTTGAGTAAAGCTAATTATTTTCTAATATGTTGTTTTTTTTTTTAAACAAAAACTTTGACTCACAGGTCCTGGATGTCTGTCCTCATTTTGGTTTTGTTGGTTCTGAATGATCTCTGGTGCTGGCAGATTGTGAGGCCTGGCTTGGGGTCTCTGTCTAAAAGGAAACCAGCCTGCTGTATGTCTGAAAGAGGTCAAAAGAACTATTAGAAAATCTACAAAACGTCATTCAGGCCTCCATGAACTCCATTTCCATTAGAATGACACCATTTATTAACAAAAATATAGTCAACTTTGCTCATTTATACATTACTAACTAACGAGAGGTGGCTCAAGACTGTTTTTATGACAGGTTGGGTCAAGTTTGTAACTTGGAGGAGACCAGATCATCACACTGAATACCGTCAGATCAAGCTAATGAATGCTGGAGTGCCAGGCACTAGTCTGCAGAGAAGTCAAACTGCCTCCTTGCAAAGATAAAATATCAGAAGTTTGTTTTTAGCAGTCTAAAACCCTCATTTATAACAGCTGAAGTTTAACTAAATTAATTCCATAATGCCCCCAACCAATCTGCAGTCATATACAAGAAGATTTTTTTTTTTCTTATCAGAAAAAAAATCCCCCTCTACTTCTGCTCATTTCTGCTTGCATAAACTACTTATTCCTTTCATATTGCTCAGGAATGCATGTGTGAGTTTGTCCTCTGACTCAGAGCTCGAAGCTACATAACTGAGGGAGTAAACGGTTTACAGATTCCAAAGATCAGTTTACAGATGACATGGACAAAACGTGTGTTATAACACTCATACAGAGATACCTGATCTATAATTCAGTGGCATCAAAACACAGAAGATACACCGAAACCAAATAGTCTTGATTCCTGAATTCATTTTCAGAGGTGCTTCATTTTTGACAATCAGAAATTTACAGCACAACCAGCTGGATTGGGTTTTGGGGAATTAAATGCCTTTCTATTACTAATAATATAAAAAGCAATCGTTATAATACTTTATATATACATTAATTCCTTTCTTTAGCCATTCTGATTATTAGGCCGATAACCATCCATATTAGACAGATGTGTTAAAAACAACAGTAAACAAGAGGGAGAGTGAGCACTGTGTTTTATCACCATCAAAATAAAAGTCCTGCATCGAACACATCGTCCAATGCCGATATTTGTAAAAATGCCAAATATCGGTCTTGCCAATATATCAGTCGACCACCACCAAATACAGTAAAAACACTTAAACTTACAGGTACATAATGACCAGGCTGCTCATGACCAGGATGAAGCGGCTCAGGCTAGAATAGAAGTACACAATGCTCAGGAAGACACCCAATCGGGATGCAGTGTACACCCAATCCAGCCAGTCGCGGTTCATGTCCTCCTCATCTTCCATCACAGGTCCACCCTGGGCATTCATTCGCAGATTCTGATTGGCTCCCTCTGGGTTGATGAATGCAGGACCTGGGTCATTCTGATTAGCTGGCAGGTCGTTGATAGGACCTTGATTGGGTAAGGCTGCAGGTACAGCAGCTTGATGAGGGCCAACAGGGAGTGAGGAAGCAGCGGTGGCCACTGGGGCGGAGGCGGCAGCTGCCATGGCAGCGTGACTAAAACACATCACAGCATTTAACACCGTTAGACGGTTTATTCACCGAGTGAACATCAGATGAATACTATAGTGTAACTGCACAATTTATCAAACCAAAATCATGATACGTTTTTTTTTTTATTCTGCAAAGGCAGTGATTGAATTAAATGTATTCGCTGTGTAATTCAGAACGAACACAGAACTGTTCTTTTACACGCGAGCAATTCATGATCCAGTGTATGCAACATCCAGTGGGTTTATAATTAAATATTAAAATAACATAAGAAATACCAGTTTGCAACATCAAGCTAAAAATAACTGGAAGCTATAAATAATTGCATTGTAATTTTACATTTTTTATGTATGATCAAGTTATTTTATTATAAAATATTTTTAATACTCCTTTTTTCTTTTACAGGGAAATATTAGAAGAGTAAAATATTTATTTGAAACTGGCCAAATTAATATAATGGCCCTACAAACCAGCATTTTAAAAATGCAATTTTAATCTAAAAAATAAATAAATAAATAAAAAGTTAATTTTTTCCCCCAGATTGTGCAGTCCTATAATTTAGTAAGTCTATGTAGAGTGTACTTACTACTGCATGTAGTACTGGCAGGCATACATCTGCTGCAACCACAGGAGCTGTTGTGGACTGTAGAGGGAGTATGTGGGGAAGGATGGGTGTGTCATCGCTGCTGTTACAGGCCTGTGAAAGAAGGTGAATGTTTAATTAACTGATTTACACATCAACATTAATACAGTTTTAATACTTATTGAACTGAATTTTAATTTGAAGGAAAAAAAAAAAACTCACGTAGACATGTTAGTGCCAGACCAGGCACCATGACCCCGCTGTCTAAGGCCGTCCATGGAGGGTACAGAGGTCACAGATGGTCCTGAAGACTCTGAGCTTTGGCTAGCAGTTAGTGGGGTGGGCAGGGAACTCTGCTGCTGTGTTGATGTCACCTACACCAAAGATTTGAGAACAAATATACTTGATTTTTAAGTCAGATGACCAGAGCAGGTGCAAGAGACACTATGAAACTTCATTTGAAAAATCACTACAGCATTTGGGTTATGCAAATAAGGATGCAGAAAGGAACAGGAAGTAAGCAGCTGCGTGTAGATATCTCCACTCCACTGAAACAAGCACAGCCCTCCCTTGAGGGACAGCAGGCCTACACATCTCAGTTCCACTGAACCGACTGTAAGCTGATCAAATAAACTGCATTGAAGCTAAATTCAGGATGTGAAAACTATAAATTGAATGTTTGTTTAACATGTACCACTAAATAAGTCTTGCCACATGGCTGAAGCCTAAAATAAACAGCAGGAAAAAAAATACCTTGTGTCTCGCTCCAAGTTGGGCAGCATGCTGGGGTCTCACAGCACACACCAGGTGAAGAGTGGGCTTGGTTTCTGAAGGAACCTGTAGAAAAAAAGTTGACAAACATGTGGTAACATGCTTTTTGAGGTGGCAAAGACATTCACCCAGGGAACTATCATTTTGTTAAAGAGAAAGCTTTGACAGATTGGTAAACCATGTTACTGTCATATTGTTTTGTTCTGGAATGTGTGTCACATTTTGATGTCATGCAAGTCTATCAGGTGACAGGTTTTCAGCATGTAACAATAAATGTCCTACTTTCAAATAAACATCTCACATGAGAAACTGTCAAGTGTCGCTTCTCTAAACACCTTTGAAATAGAACTGACTACAGCACATGATAAGAGGATCAGGCTGAGGATACGGAACAAGATATGTCTGTGGGTCCACCAATTTTACTTTGTTTTTTGTTTTGACATACAAAATGGAAAAAACAGCAGTGTTTTGCCAACACCCCTGCCTTTCAGGACAACTGAATTCATACACTGAATCTTTTTTACTGTGAATTATGTTACAGGGACATAAAAATATGCTTTATTTCTACTCTAAATGCAGCCGTAACTGTTAAATCCAAATAAAGTATTTTACAAATACTTTTGGTTGTAATTTCGGAATACTGCTACTGGTTATAAAGAGTATTATTTATTTATTTACATTTTAATAACCTACATAAAATACATATTTATAGGCCTAATAATTAAGTTAAAATATACTTTAATGATAAAATAATATATTATCAATTTTAATCATTTAAAATTTTAATTTATTATAAAATTAAAATGATAAATTTCAAGATCCAGTTTGTTTTTGAGAAACCAATTAAATCTAATAAAAAATTGTTTTTTTAATATAAGTTAACTAATAGCTGGAATTCAAATATACACTGAACAAAATTATAAAAGCAACACTTGTTTTTGCCCCCATTTTTGATGAGCTGAACTCAAAGATCTAAGACTTTTTCTATGCACACAAAAGGCCTATCTCTCAAATATTGTACAGAAATCTGTCTAAATCTGTGTTAGTGAGCACTTCTCCTTGACCGAGATAATCCATCCACCTCACAGGTGTGGCATATCAAAACAACTTAGCACAGCCATTGAGGAGGAGTGGACCAGCATTCCACAGGCCACACAATCAACAACCTGATCAACTCTATGCGAAGGGGTGTGTTGCACTGCGTGAGGCAAATGATGATCACACCAGATACTGACTGGTTTTCGGACCCCCTCCCCCCAAATACAGTAAAACTTCACATTTTAGAGTGGCCTTTTATTTTGTACTTTGTACTGTGCACTAATCATGCCGTCTAATCAACATCTTGATATGCCACACCTTTGAGTTGGATGGATTATCTCTGCAAAGGAGAAGTGCTCACCAACACAGATTTAGACAGATTTGTGAACAATATTTGAGAGAAATAGGCCTTTTGTGTACATAGAAAAAAAGTCTTAGATATTTGAGTTCAGCTCATGAAAAATGGGGGCAAAAACAAAAGTGTTGTTCAATTTCACTTTTGGAAGTAGGTAAAGTCAAAATAGTGTAGCAAGTAAAAACATGTTGACTGGTCTGTTGTTGAAATCACCCGACAACCCTGAAACAAAACAGAAAGTATCCCCACAGATGGTAAAGTCCCTCACCTTTGAGAAAACATCACTCAGAAGCAGGTTGTCCTGAAGCAGCTTGCCAGAGTAAATGAGTCGTTGGTCTTTCTCAGCCTGTGAAAATGAGTACAAAATGTCAGACATGTCCTAGAACGTCATTTTAACCATGATATTTATGTTTGTGAGAAGTAAAACCATTTTTAAAGGAAATGCGTTCACTGTATCTCTTCACAAACAAAGTTTCCTCATTTACCGACTGAATATGAATCCATGTAATGCAAATGGCTACACACAGTAGAGGAATGATGAAATAAATTATTAATTAACTAATAATTTGAAAGCCGTGTAGACTTGTGGAGCGGAAATTCATGTTGTTTATAGAGGGTTAAGTTACTGACAGTCAGTTTTTACTGCAGCGTTCAGACATAAGCGGCTTGGTGTTTCTTTTGAGGAATGCTGACGGCTCGCAACCTACCGGGTTGGTGGGATAAACCTTGGAGAGGTGAAATTTGAGGTCTTTCACAGTCCAGTCCACGCGAACTCCCTCGATCAGCTGATCGCCGTGAAACTGATTAGGCGTTTTAATGACCAGTGAGATCGTCTCTTTATCCGAGACCTTACAATTTTCCATTTTCGTTCTTAGTCAAACCAACTAGAAATCTATTTGGAAAATCATACAATATCTGCAATAATTGTCGAAGACTTTACGACACGGTAGTGAGGTTCCTTCCGGATTCAAGAAGTTTCGATTTGCTAATAAGCCATGAAGTGTTTGCATGTTGTTTCCAAACACACTGTGGCCGCCTGTGATTGGCTGAGACGAGCTCGTATTCAGACGTGGAGCCTGTCCTGAAGCCCCACGCACTGCGCATGCGCTCTGAGAAAATGGCGCTGGATTTTTTTTCTTTCTTCTGGAATTCTTATTGTTTGTTTGCTGTAAATGTTGTGATTGCATCAGATGGCCATTATGACAGTGTCCTATGATTTTACTTACAATTTTACATAAATTCCAGGGTATGATTTGTGATAATGTTTTATTATAAGGCACTTTACACGAATATACAAGGTATGTAAAAGGCTCAAATCCCTTTTTTCCTGCAGATTAAACATCTCATTTCAATGAGTAAACAAATTATTTAGGTTTGCCTTAGTGCCATAAAGTAAAATAATAGTCTAGAAAGAACAATAGTTTAGAAAGAACAGATTTAATACCCAAGTAGGCCAAGTCATTTATTAAATATATTCAGTAATATCAGAATTGCCATTAAAAAGAAAAATCTTGACATATGCAAATTGCTCAATCACTGAATTAAAGTAATTTGAATAAACAGAGAAAGTACATAAGATCTAAATCAGTAAAAAAAATTATATTTTTTTATATATATAATGAAAAAAAGGTGAAACCATTTAAAACAAACACCCTATTAACATCAGAGCAAGAATGGAACACAATATGAAAGTATGTAAATCTGTCATTATTTTAACATGTCATTAACAAGAGTTTCTTTTTATCTGATGTACGAGTGTGAACAGTTATGTCAGGAAAAGGTGGTGTTCACTGGCAGTACATCGTCAGCACATTCTCCTGATTGCCTCTGACAAGAAGAACTGGAGGTCGAAGGTCACGTGACACAATTTCTAGCCAAGCCATGTAAAGGGAACTGGGACACGCTCCTCTTCGCCCCACGGGCATCGTTCTGCCAAAAAAAAAACAAATACAGGTGATGTCAGAAACTCGCACATATCATAGTTAAACTGTTCTTTTTGTGCAGGCCTAATCTAAATTACATCATGGTACCACATCCTGTATGAATAAAACTTACACAATGATCAGGGCGGCATCTCTTGAGTAATCTTGAATAACTTCATTCAGACGGATTTGTCGGAGGGACTGCACAAACATGGGAGAGAAATGTTTAAATGATGAGTGATGCATGGATTACAAAGAAAGTAGACCACGATATCTGAACACCATCATTTGAAATACCTTAGCTCTGAAAGTTTCCATTTCCTCATCGGACACCATCCAGGAGAAATCCTTAGTCGTCTCATCAGCTTCATGACCATCCTTTTGGACTGAATTTACTCTGTACGGAGCTATAAGGTCTTCAAATCTTTTAATGCTGTTTCAGTAATTTGGGGACACAAATACAACATATTTTTTCATAAGAATATACTTTCTTTTAGGTAAGTGCACAAAGTCGTAAAAGCAATGGAATGAATGAAACTGTACTGCTCAGACTGTGGTTTCACGTTGATGTCCGGAAGGACTTGAATATCTTGAAAACCCAGACGGAACCTACTGATCAGAGCTTTGAGCCTGTAAATTGACAAATGCAAGCTCTTAATCAGCTTATGAGGACCAATTAAATACATGCTGTTAAAAATAATATAGCCTAATAAATAAATGAAGATTAATTCATTAAGATATATATATATTTTAAGTATATATTAATACATAAATAACTAATATTATAATATTGTGTATTGTAGCATTAAATATTAGTTTTTTTTATTATGCATTAAATTTGCATTTAATTTATCAAAGTTGAGAGTAAAGGATTTTACATTGTAAAAAAAATAAAATAAAGTAAAATAAATGTTGTTCTTCTGAACTTTCAGTTCATCAGAGGATCCAAAAAGATTTCGACAAAATTATTAAGCAGCACTACTGTTTTCAATACTGATGATAATAAAAAATTGTTTCTTGAGCACCAAATCAGCTTAGAATGATTAGAATGATTTATATGATTTCTGAAAATTCAGCTTTGCCATCACAGGAATAAATGACATTTTAAAATAGATTAAAATAAAAACATTTTACTTTATTTAACAAAAAAAACGCAGCTTTAGTAAACATGAGACTTCTTTCAAAAACATTTAAAAATAAATTACAAACCTAAACTTTTAAACTTTTGATAGTATATATTTACATGTAATATGTGCAATATGGACATGGTATTATAAAGTGTTACCACTAAAAGTATCACAATTAAGGTTATGCATACTCTTGTTTCTTGTCCTCAACTTGTTGAGCTTCACCTCCAACAAACAACCTCACTTTGCATCTGCCCCAGCGCTTCTTACGGGTCAGGAGGTAAGGCACTAATAGTGTCAGACCTGACAGCACAATGAATTGTTAAAAGACGTGTTTTTCCACATTTATATCTTTAAAAATACACATTATTTTTATATCCATGTAAATCACCTCCATCATCAGAGAGCCAATACACATCAATGGTCTTCTTTCCTTGTCTAGTCTGAAATACAGTGGTTGGCTGGGATGTGGCCATTAGTTCCTCAGGGTCCACTGCAACACAGGATATACAAATGTTTTGGCAAAAAGATCAACAGCCATGAATGAATTCAGTATTAAAGATCTTGGATACACACGTGATATGTCAATTGTGGGTGATGTAGTAGTCGTTGAGCTCCTTGTGTCAATTGCTTGTTCAGTAGATGTCTCAAACCCTAAATTCACTACAGTGAATGGAGATTTCAAAAAAGAAAAATGAATTGCACGTAAACTATAGAACATTTTTAGAAAGGTAGTTTTGAAATATTCCATACCATGCGCTTGCATTGTTCGACTTATGTCAAGGCCCTCCTTCATCCGAAGAACACATACACCATATTGCAGGTCAAATGCATCACTGAAAACATATGGAATGGTCACATGCCTTGACTTTTCTAATTGGAATTTAACACTGAATTAACCGTATAATGTACATACTGCAAAATTCCAATATAGTTTTCAATGTTGTTTGGTTGAGCTTTACGCCAATTCTTCTTAAATCCCATCACTAGCACATTAGGCTTCATCCGACCCAAACCCGTACTCTGAAATAGTACCATCACAAACAGACATTACCAGTCTCATTTTGGTGGTACATATTCATCAGAAGCAGCAATAACGTAAAATAAATGATATTCGTTTTAGGTTAGAATATGAAGAGTAGTATATTATGGCACATGGGTGACCTGCAGCAACATCTTTACGCCAACATGAAGGTCATCAGCCACGATAGTGTGGTAGAAGGACTTGATGCGCCGCTTGTCTAGCCATTTTAAATGAGTACTGATTTTGGCTGAGTCCACAGTGCCAGGTGAGGGTCCACCCTGTCAATAACACACAGTTGAAATTAAATACTAGAACTAAACAAAATTATATATTTTTTTTAATGTATAAATCTGACTTATTATGCATATATATATATATATATATATATATATATATATATGCATGACATGCAGGAAAAAATAGTGGGCTAAATCATGCGCACGATTTACTAATTCGTTCCCTCAATGTACTAAAACGTGAGCACGATTACTATTGCGTTCCCTCTATTTACTATTTTGTTCACTCGATTTATAAATTGTGCACACGATTTACTAATTCGTTCCCTCGATTTGCTAAAACGTGTGCACAATTTAGCAAATCGAGGGAAAGCAATAGCATATCGAGGGAACGCAATAGTAATCGTGCGCACGTTTTAGTACATTGAGGGAACGAATTTGTAAATCGTGCACATTTTTTCTTGCATGTCATGTGCGGGGTTCCGTAGTATAATATATATATATATATATATATATATATATATATATATATATATATATATATATATATATATATAGAATTTCCATATTAAACATAACATTTAATGCAGGGTTAGGTTTTCTATGACTGTGAGAATCCACAACCTTTTTTTGTTGTGAAGGAATAATTGAAAATCGGTAAAATAAATTTCCTTAGGTTAATAAAATACTTTAAACCAGTGATTCACAACCTTGTTCCTGGAGCCCACCCAACATTGCACATTTTGCATCTCTCCTTTTTCTGGCACATCCATTTCAGGTCATGGAGTCTCTACTAATGAGCTGATGATCTGAATCAGGTGTGTTTGATTAAGGAAACATGGAAAACCTGCTGTGTTGGAGGGCCTTCAGGAACTTGGTTGGGAACCACTGATTTAAACCACCATTAAGACCAGGGATCCTCAAATCTGGCCCACGAGATCCACTTACCTGCAAATTTAGCTCAAACCCTAATCAAAAACACCTGAGCATACTAATGATGTCTTTAGAATCATTGGAAAATCACTGGTAGGTGAGTTTGATCAAGGTTGGAGCTAAACTCTGTAGCGCACTAGCCCTCCAGGGTAAGATTTAAGGAACCCTGATTTAGATCATCATATCTTTTCAAACTGTTTAATGTTTCTATTAGTAGACTCACTGTTATGACATTTGCACATATCATAAGGCTCTGGTTCTTGGTGAAGGTGCTGATGAAATCCACTAGGGAAGGACGCATACAGGGAGGCCCACTGAGAACCAAACACTGTGGCCTAAGAAAATGAACAGATGGAAAAAGTAGGACACAGGAGAAAAAGAAGAAAATTAACAAGCGAGAAAAGAAAAAACAGAGAAGGTAAACATAAGGATGCTATGATTGGTCTATATGATTGGTAGACATTAATGTTATTTACCTATAATTTTTAATATGGTCTTCCACTTGGTTGAGACCTACACATTGAGACAGTGCCATTTTATATGAGCTGGCTTGCATTGATGAGCCCCAGTTGACATCTGAAATGTACAAAACACAAACAATAGTTATGCACTAAGCACATGATTAAAGCTTGGCAATATTATTGCGGTCAAGCTGAAATGCTCAATGGAATAATATGAGCTTTGTGAGACAAATTATTTCTGACAAAGTCCACAAGCTATAAAGAGTGTAGGTGTCTAACCGGGTTTCTTATACAGCACATATCCCAGCAGGAAGATGACTATGCCGATGGCTATAAGAGCAGCCCACCAGGTTAGGAGGAACATGATGATCACAGACACTACTGCTCCGAGCAAAGACAACCACTTGCTATAAAATCGAAAAGTTGGACGCCAGCCTGCTCACACACAAGGAAAATGAGAAAAGCTTCAGTGAGCATAAATATGAAAATGGCCATTTTGAGACCTGTAAATTAACAGTAGCATGCAGTCTAATGAGAAAACAAATGGCTGTAATTGAGTATTACATTATTTCGGCAAAACATATTTTGTTTGCATTTGTCATGTTATCACACGTTATCTCAAGAAAACCCCCCTGCGGTGGTTACAGTATGCACCATTAAACCGATAAGCAAAAAATATTGCTTCATAAACTGTTAAAACATAACCCATTGTGGCATGATATAGCTCACCTGGTGAGTTAGTGATTGAGGCATGGAAGCAGCTGAAGTTGATGAGGGCATAGGAGCAGAGGAAAAAGTTGGAGATGATGGGAGCAATGGTGTTCAACTCAGCTGAAATATATGTTAGAACATTTGTGTGTCAGAAAATTGTTCTCATATAAAACAAACAACTTTTTAAAAGGGGCATTCATAACTTGAATGGGTACATTCTGATGGTTTACCAATAAGAATGAAGCATATAGCGATGATGTAGGCTAGCAGATAGCTTCTTAGTGGTTCATTATTCTTCCCATAACCCTTCCCGAAAAATCCAATGCATGGATACAGCTGGTCTTTGCAAAGGCACTATAAAGAAGCAAGCGATGGAAGGAAACAAGAAGTAAGAAGAGTGTTTAAATTAGTAAATAACACTGAAGGTGTTTTGCACTTGACAATGGAGGTATAAAGATTGTTGATGGGCTCATTCGTTACCTGGAAAACCTTAGGAGCAGATACCAGACAGGCCAGGGCTGAGGAAAGAGTGGCTCCAAAAATGCCAGCACTGATCAGAGGAGCAAACGCAGACACCAAGCTCATAGTCTGAATTGATGTATGAAAGAAGAACATATAATTTCTGCTAACCCACCAGAAAAATTTCAGAAAATTCCTCTCTCGTTGTTTGATCAACGATGCATAAATAATGTTTTTGTACTAAAATTTTTTCGAGAACATTATGGAAGACCAAATTTAGAATGAACTTTGAATGAACATTCCATTAACGTCACTGCAAAAGCATTCTGCGAGGATTAGATGGGTACATACAGTACACATACATTATCAAAGACTACTTCACTGTGGCTGATTTGTAGATTGTATCTGAAAAAAATTGCGTAGTATTTTCTTTTTTTTTTTTATTTCCTTTTGTATTTTGTTGTATTTTATATTATGGAGGTCATTTTTTTTACATTAAAGATCTCAAGTATGTCTAGATTTTAAGACCATTTAGCCTTTTCCAATCATGTCCACAACTGCTACAAAAGTCACAAAGTTGGTACTATTCTGATGAAGTCAAACATTTTCAGTCTAAAATGATCAATGACCATCAGAGGTTAATACTGGGCTGATAAGAACATTTCATGTTTAGGGGCTGAAGTAATGTGTTATACAATGTTTAGGATATATATTTTACATTTTCAGTGATGTTGTTGACCACTACTCAATGACCATTTAGACATAATGGTCACCTGGTAATTATTGCTGAGTCCATAGGGGCAGGTCTTGTTGGTCATACACTCAGTGAAGTTCCAGCCATAGTTGCAGCCCACTCCCAAACACTCCCCAGACAAAGATGACACAGTGTCATTTATATAACCAGACGCATCACGCAAAACACAGGAGCCTGGAGTGCATTTAAAGAAAACAGAATTTACAAATTTCATACAATTTTGAACAAGTTATATAAAAGACCAACATATTTGAATAGGAAGTTATAAAATAATAATCAACAGACATTAACTTGGACTTGTTAGGCATTTCTGAAACTCACCAATAGTAGCTGAGAGAATGAGATAGGATATAGTGGTCCAGAAAATGGCCAACATTGTACCACGGGGTATAGCAATATTTGGATCCTATGGGAGGTGGTGGGTTTGAAAACAATAGACAGAAAACAAGCTTTTAGAGGCTTGAGTTCCCACAAATATTTTTATTTTTTATTGGAAGATACATCACTAAGACTGGGAGCTGAACTTGCCTTCAGATCTCCAGAGATATTAGCCCCCGCAAGGATGCCTGTAGCTGAGGGGAAGAAGATGGAAAACATGCCAAAGAAACTGCCCTCTGGTCCGCGCCAGCCGGGCACAAAGTTTTCCGCAAATATATCAGCTATTGGGCACAAATTGAAACACTTTATGAGGAACATATGGCAGTGTAATCTGACTAGCAATGAGAAAATGAGGGTGAAATGTCATTAGCACATTTGTAGAAAATATTGGCATTGCTCTCTGACCTTGGTAGCTGAAAAATCCTTTAGCTTGCTTCTCTGGAGTGGCTGGTATGATGGTTCCCACAATGTAACTGGCGAAGGAGACCATGATGACAAAGAAGAACAAGACCTGGGCCTGGGAGAAGAACAAATCAGTGCAAACTATTAGGAGCTGAACTAGACAAAATTGCTCAAAATCACTCTGCTGAGAAACGTACCTTTGACTCCCATTCCATTCCAGCCATTGAGATGGCCAGCAGACAGGTGACTGTAATCACTCCAATAATACGGATATCATTTAGCTTGTCCACCATGCTAACATCACTCTCCTGATGAGAATCATTTAAAAAAAAAGTATCAACATCATTGTTCACATGTGGAAAGGAACAGTTTAACCAAAAAATGAATATCCTGTCTTCATTTACTTCTGTGGGACACAAAAAGTAACCAGATAACGATTAAATCATCTTTCAAATGTCTCCTTAAGAAAAATATTATGGCAGTACAATTGATACTAATCTTTAATTTTTAGTGTATTCTGGTGTACTAGTCCATAGCACCCACCTGCATGAGCGCTTGCACTGTTTCAGCAAAGCCCACAGTGTGCATAGCTACAGCTACCGCATTAGCAAATGCAAATATAAGCCCAATCGAGCCTCCTAGTTCTGGACCCAAACTACGAGAGATCAGAAAATATGTTCCACCTGGAGAGAGAAATACAAAAGAATACAAAAAAATCACTGCTGATACCTGATGGTTGTTAAATAAAAATACTAGGCAATATTGCATCCCGAAATAAAGTCTGATAATGGTTTCATGTTAGTCAAATATGCTCAGCATACTGTTTACTGTATCATTACAGTATCATTTACTGTATCATTTATCTTTACCTCCTTTAACCTTTCCATTAGTGGCAATGGCCGATGTGGACAAGCCAGTGATGCCCGTTATAGAGGAGGAGAGCAAGATTATAATCCAAGTCAGTCCTTTAAAGCAAAGAAGAATATGTTCATTTTAATAGAAAGCACTGACACACCATACATCACAGTGATATATGTATTTTATAGCCCCAAGGGGTTTTACAAAAATCAAGTCAGGATTTACGTAGCAGTAAAACACACAAATACAAAATAAAGAGATCAAGCCATATAAGAACAGAGACTGACATACCAATCCCTGCCTGAGCTGTGATCCAGGGAAGCCTCAGGTACAGAATAACACCCCAGATATTCAGCATACAGCGGATCTACAGGGAGCGACGGAATACAGTGTTGCTCAAACAGAATCCATTCAGAAGACAGCTTTCTGCTTGACTTTGAGATGTTTGGAGTATATTTGTACCCATACGCAGAAACATACATACTTTAAAACACTTAAAAATGTATAAATGCCTTTCCAATATAACAAAATATTCCTCTACTTTTAAAGTGTTATTATATCAGTGCCGGCAGGAGTTTTGGGTGGGGGGAGTGAATGAACAGCGCTCTCTTCCACTCTCGATACCCATGGCTGAAGTGCCCTTGAGCAAGGCACTGAACCCCCAATTGCCCCCCAAGCGCTGGAAAAAATAGCTGCCCATTGCTCCGTGTGTGTGTTTCCAACTCACTGCTGTGTGTGTGCACACTTGAATGGGTTAAAAGCAGAGCATCAGTTTCGAGTATGGGTTACCATACTTGGCAAATGTCACGACTTTCACTACATATAGGCATATCTTTATTTTACATATAAAATAAATTTCACAAAAAGACGCTTGTTAGGTATTAAAAGTTAAAGAAATATATTTTTCAAACAGTATTTGGACACTTTTTGAGTGTCAGATTTTAGACAAATTCATAATGTGGACTTGAGGAGATCTGACTTCATATTAGCAAAAAAGGGCTTAAAAACGAGAAGTTAGTTCGGAGATTATGCACAATTACACGTGCCCCTAAATCCATTTTTGTGGCAATCTTAAATGTTCTTACCATTACTCCCTGAGCCCATCCAAAGCGGGCCGGTTCTGGAGGAGGTTCTGTGGGTTCATCTTCATCCAGACTCTGTTTTTCCACACTTGGCTCCTCATAGAGAGGAGGTGGAGAAGGGTCGTCCTGAGAGAAAACTTATATGAGCAAGTGAAAAATAGTTCTGGATTTAAGATTTATTTATTTGAATACGTTTAGAATAAATCTTATCCTATTAAATTCTAATGAAGCTTATCAACATTAAGACTTTATATCAGTTTTATGTCATTCCTACCTGTGGGTTGGAGTGAAGCTGAAAGAGAGAAGGTCTTGATTTCTTTGCTCTCCCAAAAATCTCAGTGTTAGTATAGAAGTCATAACTCGGCGGAGTATCCAACGTGTCATATCCAGAAAAGACTCCAGTGCTGAGGGAGGCCACGCTGTCAGTATCATAACTGCTGCATCCCCCCAAACTGAATTTACGGTCATCTCCATTGCTCAGGGAAGAGACGGAGAAAGGGCTTCTGGCGGTTGAGAGGTTCATCCCTTCATTGGCCTGCAGTACCTCCAACACAACTGATTCAAAAGCTGTCTAAGTAAAGTGAAGGCTTGATTTGAAGGGTTATATTATATCTGAACCGGAAGGAACCACTTATGGGTGTATGTTTAGTGTGAGAACATATTCAGGAGCTTTTGCAAAGGTCATTAATTCTTAATAGTTGCTGCAGGGCCTTTTGCTTGTACTGGGTATTCTAAACAACGTTAGAACATGTAATGACTCAGATCTCAGGTCAGGTATCATTGACACTGGTTCTCAAGGACAACTGCAGGTTTTGAGAATCTTGTGTCATTCATAAGATACAATACATTACAAATTTCTTTTGGGGAAAAAAGTCAGTAGTCATTGTCAATAATATAATTGAATTGAATTTTTAATTATTATTTTTTTTTTACTTGGTTTTGTTTTAGCTTTTTACCTGACAATTTGGTCGTTTTTTTTTTCTGATAGCAATCAGGATAAATCTCAATACTGGGAAAACCTTCTGAACAATGACTTTTGTTTGATTGAGATACAAATGAACACTTTATATCGCAGTGTCCTTGTTACGTCACATGTAATTAATAATAACAGTAAATTATGCTTATTAGGTTACATGCAACTAACCCTACTTAACTCTATAGAAAAAGTCCATGTTAATTAATATTACTCAGTGCTTATGTATAATTACAGTGCAACGAGACAACTTAAATTAAGGGGGGACACTGCAGGCAAAAACAATTTTATTTCATGCACCTGTCAATTTTTAGATTTTGAGCTTTTTGGCTTTTCATAGTGTTTTTTCATGCTAATGGAAAGAAAACATCCAAAAGACATTGTTAAGTATTTCTTTTATAGCACTTTATCTATTTGTGTCAATAGATTTCAATTACAATACATATTTTTAAAGGCAGTTTTCTCAAAATTAGTTTTTGTCTCCAACACTGAGCCATAAATCACCACTTCAGTGGCACATACACACACCAAACTTTATATATTTATTCCTGTCTATATTCTGAGGGTTTTAACAGAGGGATCTGATCATATGTAATTTTCTTGATTAAATGCAACATTTTATTCCCCCCAAAATTGTGGAAATATATTGCTTTCCGGCTGTTCAAAGTATTTTCTGAATTATGAATTGAATGACAAAAAGAGACACCATCGGTAAAAACAATTGACTCTAATATGTAAAAAAAAATTAAACAAGAATTTTGAAATTGACCTCACCAGTCTTCAGATCTTTGTACTAGAAATGTATGCAAATTAGCGCATATTTCATTAATAATGCGCATGCAATAATGCGCAAAATCATTTGCATATTTAAACATAACATTTTAGAAAACTTGTAATACAAAAAATGTTTGCAATTATCAATGTAATCAATCAACTTAATAAGTAAGGTGATAACTATTATTTTATTTTTTTACCCTATTCACCTGCAGTGTCTTGCCTTAAAGTGCAACCAAGAAACGATACTGACTTGGTGTATTTGATCAGAGAATATTCCAACCTGTAGTGACCTTCATTTAAGTTATTTTAACCTGCCAGCAGCTCACAGTCGTTCCAACTGACAGCCTTTTGCCTTGAGCATTGACTGATCATTGCAGAAACAGTTCCTCATTAACTAAAAGACAGATGTCTGCCAATGCATGTGACCCAGGGAGCAGCATCGGGTTAAGTAATTTATTTCTCCAGAAATTGGTCTGGAAGCCCCAAAGGTGGAGCCTTTTCAGTGTAATTAGTGCAGATCCTACAAACGTACCCACAGGTGCTCTGCTTTGAACCAGAGTTTTGATTATGTTTCTATTATTAGACACCAAGAGCTTAAGCAGAAAACCGGCTACTAAATGGTCATTTTGAAATCCTGCCTGAGGGGAGCTGCCAGAACAAGGAGTAGAAGACTGTATAAAGTGGTTTAAATTGAAATTACAATGAATTACTGTAGGAAACAGCCAAAGTTTCATATTACATAAAATTGTACTAAAGACATCAGAAGATGGATGAAACCAATTGTAATTTTTAACAATTGCATGTACATATAAAATAAGATGAACAATCCTCTTATGATGATAATTTGTAATGGATAAATATAAGTTAAGAAAACGAATGCAAAATTTGGATCCCCCCCCCCCGAAAGAATACTTTTTATTCAGCAAGGATGCATTAAATTGATCAAACTTGACAGTAATGACATTGTTACAAAAACAATTTTATTTAAAATAAATGCAATTCTTTTGAACTTTCTACTCATGTAAGAATCTTGAAAATGTATCATGTTTATAAAAAATCAATAAATAAGCAAGCAGCACAATTGTTTCTTGATCACACTGTAGAAAATGCAACTGCACATTTTCCAGTCTTTCCAAACCTTTTGAGTCTCAAATACTAAAAAAATGCTATTTTCTTGAAAATTACCCCAAATGTTGCCCTAGTTAGTCTATGTACACAGGGGTAAGTCCTGTGAAGGGGATGGATGATTTGTTAGCTAGAGCTCCTTTGTTGGCAGTGGTGTGGTGCCACCCTGGTGTTGTGAAATAGCCGGGTTATCGCGGATGTGTGACATCGGCCTGATTCACAACACCAGCTGCAGCACACACACCTCACACACCAGTCCAGGAGGTGTGAAGATGAATCGTTTTCCTCCAGATCTTCTTCTCCAGGTTCCAAACCAAAGTGAGTTCCTATTGGACACATGTAATGTACTGAAGCTCAAAGACTTAATAAAAAAATTATGCAAATACCAGAATTGTCTTTGAAGAAGAGCTTTTGTTCAAAGGGTGAAATAAAGTTGAAACAGCCTGATTGTTGACTATCCAGTACCTTGAATTTAGGACAGTGCTCTCTAATATTAATGCAGCAGCTCCAGATGCTAACGGTTAAAAATGCAAAGCAGAGCTTAGAGGGAGCTGGAGCAGACACCGCAGCCGGCCGTGACAAAGCCAACACGTCCATCTGTGTGCTCTACAGGCATTTCCTCCATAACCCACCATCTGCTGAGAGAATCAATGTCACACAGACACATTTCTGCTCTGGTAACTCTCTGAAGGGCTCTAAACATTCCCTGTCCGGCCACTTGTTTGAACAGTAGGTTTGTGTTACACAGTATACATTTTAATGAAAGTATGAGCCACATGTTTTGATCAATTAATTTCCATGAACTTTGTCATTTTTGATCTTGTGAAGCAATTTTAATGATTTAATGAAAGGCTTTAGTTTATTACATTTAGTTAAAATACACTGAAGATGAACAATGAAGAATACTTCCAAAGCATTTATTAATCTTAATGTTAATTTCATTATTAAAATCAAAAGTTGTATGTTAATATTATTTAATGGACCTGAACTAATAACGAAGAGTTGTTTTTTTATTAACTAATGTTAACAGATGAATAAATACCGTAACAAATGTATTGCTCAGTGTTGATGCATTAACCAAAGGGGACAAATTGTAAAGTGCTTCCCTTAAAATAAAGAATTGCTCACATATCACCAGTTTGTGTTTTACAATACACAAGCTTTATCAACAACAATGTGTAGTCAATAAAATATTTCAAAACAACTAATAACTAATAAAATATATGGTCACTAAAGAAAGCTCTGACCACGGAAAGTTTTTCTGTGAGAACCCTGTATATATAGTACACAGATTGATGGCTGCCACCAAATCCACCAAAGTGGCTAATCTTACGGTTAATAACATATTAAATAATAATAATACTATTGTGACGATAATGTGCACATCGATTGTTAGCACTGGATTGGATTGATATTGATATGAGTTTCATGAGTGATAAGCTGAAATAGTGTATTTGATTAGTTTCATGTAGCTTTTAAATGAGATTATGGCTTCTAAAATGAAATAGATTTGCAACTGAAACGTAACCAAATAAACAGAAAATGCAGGACAAATGTCACATCAAATTAAATAACTGAAAAAAATGAGGTTTACGATATAAGAAATGAAATTGAAACAAAATTGAACTGAATTTCATTTTTTTATTTCAAATAATGGAAAAAAAATAAGTTGACAAAATTAATGATGGAATGAGGACAATGAAAGAGAGCTGCTGGAGAAGGGTGAAGGGGGGAGTTTCAGTTCATTAGGACCTCCATCTGAACCAGTCTGGCATTGGTATCTCCAGCCATCCGATACGGAATCATTCCCGCAAACGTGATCAGAGCCCGGGCTTGACTGCGCAACAGCTGCAGAGAAAGTAGACAAATGCAACTGCCGATAGTCACACACTTGAGGAGAGCTAATCACAATTAACATGTGTCATCACAATGTGTGTCCAATGTCCAGCAAATTATGGACTCACACTAAGGATTAGTTTTATCGTTGATTAGGCAGTCTTTTTTAACTTAGAAAATAGGTTTTACCATGTCTCTGTCCTCTAGGGTACGCTGAGGTCTTCCTGGTGTACCTGCTGCAGCCCCCTTTAGACGCTTGTACTGTGTAAACAGGATATTCATTGTGGCCAGCAGAACCTCTGACAAATTGTGTCTTATCTGTGAAAGGATTAGGACACAATGGAGAGAATGTCATGTTCATAAAGGTTCATTCTGGTCATTAAAAAAACAAGTTTTTCAAAATTATACAGACTAGTTTTTAGTCAACTCAACCAAAAAGCAAAAGATTTCAAAAGACGTATTAATTTGGGGTAACCTGAAACAACAACAGCTTAGCATTTGAAATAAAAGCAATTAGGTAATTTATGCCAATGCTTTCAGATTTCTTACCTCATCGCTGAAGTTTCTGAATGCCGCAACCCGCTCCTCCACACTTTCCTGACTTAAGGGAACCAGCTTTAGCCTCTCAATCACCTGATACAGAACGGCACAAAAATAAAGATTAATGCCCTACAGCATGTGCCCAAGGTCAGCAGGGGTCTTATAGGTGACTTACATCATAGGCTCGGTCTATGTGGCCAGCGTGGTACTCATCAAAGAACGTCATGAGGTCCAGAAGCAGGTAGAAGGTACTGTCCACAGATTTCTCCCCAGCTATACCGTTAGTACGGTACCTGTGCTCAAGAAATACCAGAAACCATTTGGTGTTCAATGAAACTACAATCTACAAGACCAAAAAAAATTATGATGGATGCCTGTTTCTGCCTCAATTTCAAATGTGAGTAGAAATAATGCAAGATATACAGTCACAATTGACAAATTGCAACTGAGAAATAAAGACACTGTTATATGGAACTGCAATTGGTAGATATAGTTTCAATGGTCAAATATAAAGATGCAACTACAAGAAGTAAAATTGCCACAGTTATAAAGTTGCAATTATGAGATATAAGGTTGCATCTGTAACATAATCACAGCTGGAAGATACATTGTTGCAATTGTGAGATTGTGTGTTATTAAAAGAGGCCAAGCCATAATTCAGATATATAGAGTCTCAACTGCAACTTTATATTGTGAAATTTGAAGTTGTAATGAGACGAAGTTTGTAGTGAGATACAAAGTTGGGATTATGATCAATTATGAGAAATAAAAGTTGCCATTTTTAGATAAATATTTTTTTCGTACTTTACAACAAAAATGGCTTTCATAGTTTAGAGAGGTCAGTGTACAAAATGCTCACCGTTCAGCAATAGCCACTGCCATGTTTTTGAGTCGCTCTTTGTTAGACTGGGGCTCGCTAACTTGAGAGATAACTGGACTCAACAATTTGTTCATCAGCTCCAGAACCTTGTCAGCATTCTGATGCAGAAAAAAAAAGAAAATCAAACAGATGCTTTAGGCACAATCATCACGAGACTAATCAACCCAACTACTTATCTTAAGTAGTAACTACTTATCTTACCTTGGCTAACTCATACAGTTTGACGGCCTCCTCAAACAACCCCTTGTTCTCAGCCTCTGAGGCCACCTTGGTAATGATGGCTCGCGTGTCTCCAGCGAACTTGTCAATCACGCCGGGCTGAAGGGATTCAAACAAACACTGCTTAGAGCTGATGAAGACTCTGAATGCACAATGGTGTTGTCAAATTGCTTTGAGCATGAAAGGCCAGACTGTGTTGCAAAGGCCTTTGAGACAATAGCACATTCTACACAACCCTGCAAGACTGAACGAACAAAATAACGAACAACAGTGCAAGAACAGTGGCATGTTCTCTGTCTGCAAGTCAGGTGATATTACTAAAGCTTCCAACATACCTTTCTGCTACCATCTTTTTCGAGTCTTCCAAGAAGCATATCGAACTACAAGAAGAGAGTTAAGTATTGACAGATATTATGTAATTATAATAACAATTAGTATGCAGAAATGCTTCCACCAATGAGCCCGCACATGTTTCTTACCTCCCGACTCTCGATCACTAGCTCGCTGACACAGCGCATAAACATGTTTTCTCCTTGACTGTCCTTCTCATTCCTGTGGTCAATCAGAAAACAGTGATTGTGAGTTTTCACTCAGTGAAGTACAGCAATTATGCCATTGTTAGCGCGAAAGCACTTGGGCCTGCAAAGGAATGTGTTCGCTTTGTGATACGCATGCAAACCCCAAGATTAAAGACCTTTAGAAGATCAACCGTTTCCTTTTTGTAACAGTGCCTGTTAGGACTCTTAAAACAATGGGTCGAGTTGGCATCCAATTCAGTGTGCATAGAACAGGTTTAATTATTCATGGCTCATTCGTGGAAGGTTCGGAGTTATTCATGACACATTAATCTCTTCTCAGAGAGGGATTTTGCTTAGTATTTTCAGAGAAAAAGACATGACTTACAGTTCAAACACTGATCATACAGGAAACAAGCTGATTTTAGAACAGGTCTGATGTGTTGAAATATAGATTTGCTCCACTGCTCTTTTAGTATGTTACCCTAAATGCTGAATACCATCAGCTAGGGTTAGGACAACCATTACCGGAGAAAGTAGAAGTACTGCAGGGCCTCTCGTGGGTCTGTGGACTCAAACTTGCGGGTGTAGAGCATAAGCAGCCTTATGAAGTTGAGCCTTCGCACCATTGGAGGATCTCCAGCTTCTTGACTCACTGAGAATAGACCAGAAACCTTTTTAGAACAGAAGCCAGATACAATTTCGAGTTATCACTTACTGATCAGAACTTACAGAGTTGTGCGCTTTGGCCCGATGATTTGAGCAGCAGTTTCAGTTCGTACAGCACCAGAGCTACATGAACGGCATGGCTGCGCAGACGCTCCACTCGGAAAAGGAACGCTATGGCCGCCTCAAACTGTGCAGTCAAGAAAAGCACCTGAAAGTACAGGAATGGCTGGTGGCTGGCCGAGAAATGGGACTCACCTGCAGAAAACAATTTAAATAATGCCACACACCTTTATAAGCATTTGGGATAATCCGAAACCACTTACAGTACATTATAAACCACATATTGGGAATGTGCACATGCAAATGCAGCCACTAAGGATTTGTATTTGAATGCTTCTTTAAGCAAGTAATAGGTTCCACATAAATCTTCCTCAGCTGTGAAGTGCTTAAATATGCTGTTTCATTTCCATTTGCATGAGTTGAAATAATCCCCTCTCATTTAAATTGCTGTTAAAACTGACGTCTTAAAGCAGCATTGAAAAGACCTGCTGGGACTTTGCATGGAGCGTAATGGCAGCGCAGCTGGGAATGAAGGTGTCTTATCAGGAATAGAGGGAGTCTTTAATGTGGTGTACTGCAGGAACGCCAGCGAGATAAGACTGACTCATCAGGCAGGTGGAAGAAACTAAGCGGATGCCTTTCTAAAACTGGGCGAGGAGAAGTTTAAGCCATGAGCAAACAGCACAATGACATACACTTTTATCTGGGTTAGGCACACTGGCAGAGACTGAATGGGGGAGCTTTCATACTGCCCAACTTCCTAGTCTTTCAAATGCCCATTTAAATCTCTTCCTTTAGGACGGGAGTGAATCCAAAGATAAGTGGGCTGATTTTTTGGCTGTGTGGAATAATTTGATCAGAGTTTCACTCATTCAGATAGACCATTTGTTTTAAAATGAGCTGAGATTAAGATTTACTGCCTTAATTTTGTAAGTGTAATATTTTTTAATGGTGTAGTCAACTTAATCCAGTTTAACAGAAGCTGCTAGGATTCCCTTGTGACAGTAAACTTCTCCCCCCAAAATATTCACAATGTGTTTTCTCTGATTGAATACAGCTGAAACCTGTCTGTCACAGAACAGCTTACAATCTTATTTTTATTTATTACCCAGTTATGACTGAGTATATGTGATACACTTTTAAAAATGTTGTAATTTTGAACGAATGTAAATGTTTCAATTAAATAAAAGTATAAAGTATATACCAGGGATAGGCAACTCCGGTCCTGGAGGGCCACCATCCTGCAGAGTTTAGCTTCAGCCCTCATAAAAACTTACCTGCCTGTATCTATCTAGTAATTCCGAAAACACTGATTGCCTTGTTCAGGTGTGTTTAATTAGGGTTGGAGCTAAACTCTGCATGATAGTGGCCCTCCAGGACCGGAGTTGCCTATCCCTGGTATATACTATATCATATATACATGGTGACTGTGAGTCTCACCATAGTCCTCCAGTAGCTGTTTCTGAAGTTGGGCTAGAGTCATTCTGTCCTGAGGGGAACTGCTGCCATCCTCATCAAAACACACTTGATTCAGCTGGACATGGACACAGAACATGGCTCAAAATATTAGTAAAAAACATTAACTAACGTAAACTCTGATACAAAATTAGGTCTATATTTGTCGCTATATCTGACCTTGAGCCACAGGTAGTCTTCCGTCTTATCGGCCACTTCTCCATGATTGTCGCCGATGTCACATTTGCCAATGAGACAGTAGACCGCGCGCTTGTAGGGGTCAGCGCTGTTCCTCAGCACACGTCGGTAATGAAGTCGTAGTTTATTCTCTGTGGCAGGAGACAAACTGAGAAGAACAGTGCAGATGAATGAATACACTTCATCCTAAAACAGACTTATTGAATTGTCCAGTTATAAGATTCAAACTTATGCATAGGAGACGAAAAGGGAGCAAGCTGGGTCAAACGCACAAGAGAGAGAAGTAGTTACCAAAAACAGAGAAATAGTCCTCTTAGGATGTGATCTAGTTTTGGGATGAGTGTATGTGTGTTCTCACCGTCGGTCGGGGCTGTTCATGTATTCCTGAAACCAAATCTTAAAGTCGCCCAGCTGATGCTGTGCCCTGTTCACCACCTGCATGGCAGCAGACAGGTCTCCACAACGCAGGCAGAAATAGATCAGAGCCCAAACTGGATGTCCCTCCACCTCGCCGTCCTGTTACACATATACACACGCAGCAGGGTTTATCCTTGGGTCACACTGCGTCCATTTACCCCCTTTTTACTTTCAGCTCTGAAATAAGCAGCTTTTTGGCCCATGCAGGGAGAACCCACTGCTGTTATTTAAACTATGGCAAGCCAGGTTCTGTGCAGTTCACTCGAGAGTATCTGCAGTGAAGACTTCTAGTGTGTATCATGTAGTGCTGATTGTGCTGTGTGGTGTGGACACGTTCTGCTGCAGTACCTGCATGCCTGGCAGCGGGGTCGGCAGCTTGATGTTCAGGAAGCTGCATACGAGCTGATAAGTGCCAGGTACTCCACCCAGCTGAGCCTGATGCAGATTCCCAAATACAGTGACCATAGTGTAATTTTTATAGCTGTAGAAGAGAGACACAAGCAGTCAGTCATTTTTATAGTGGATACAAGTTCATACTGGGTTCACAAACTTTCTGACCAGCGATTTTAAATTATCCTTTTAGAACTAAATGTTTAAAAAAAACAAAAAACTATAAGAATTCTGATTCACTAATGAGTCATTCAGAGCCATTCGTGAAGCTGTTTGACAGACTGACTGAAATAAATTGACAAAAAAATGGGTAGTTCACAAACCTTAACTCTATCTCCTGTAAGCAATATTAAATCAACATAAGAGCAAAATCTAACCCATTAGCGAATCATTTTAAAGAGTCAAATAGACAAAGGAAGTGCTCGTAATGCCAAGTTTCAAGCATATATATTTTTTTTATTATTTATACATATATAATTTTTGCCTACTGGTAATTTCAATATTGCAACATCCCTACTTAAAACTAGTTTTTGTCAAAATTATCTCTCTAAACAAAAAGCTAGCTGAATTTTCTTTCTGACCTGTTCTCCAGGAACTGCAGGGCTTGTCTGACGAAGGCCATCTGCATGTCCACAGACACTCGGCACTTCAGCGTGTCCTTTGCTGGCACCAACAGAACGTCGGTCATCTGCTTCACCATGAGCCACATTTCTGACACGTTCTGCAAACACATGCACAGACAACTTTACAGAATCACTATTAAAGCAATCACTCCCCCATATTTCTGAGACAAAAAGCACAGACACACAGTGAAGCCAGGCAGAATGTGACATACTTTATCATCCAGGCTTTCGGCTACTGAGGCACAGAGATCTCCCAGGTTGGGTTGAAGATGTCCATTTACTATCTTCTCATTGAAGATATAGATCTAAACAAAAGAGGAAAAGTGCAAATTGAGAATCAAGGTCAAAGACTGACTGCCATCTAAGCCCCAGCTCTCCACAGCTGGATCTGCTATTATCTGGAGGTGAAGTGTAGGATGATGAAAAACAAAACAAACAGGATGAAAATGTTTAGAAGGTCTTCGAAAAAGAGCACGAAGACAAGGAGGATGACTCCACAGGCGATGTGGCGACACATGATTAGACAAGGCAATAAAAGAGAGATCTGACAAAAAAAAAACAGGAGAGAACAAAGGAAAAGAGAGTGGGAGATGGCCCTCCCCTTTATGGATAGATTGGGAGCTTACCCATCATGCTTTGTTTCAGCAAATCAATCTGATCAATCAAGCTAGGCTTGCAAAACACAACACAACACAACACTGGGGGTAGTCGTGGCCTAATGGATAAAGTTGGACTCGTAACCTGAAGGATTGCATGATTTATTAGCATCCAGTTTTTTATGTTGTCGAAAGTACTTTTTTTACTGGAAATTATAGTATTTTGATGATTGACTTCATGCATGTATAACTGTGTACTAAAGCTTTAATAGATTTTTTTCACTATTAAGTTTCTTTTTATTTAAAATTATACATTAATAAAATAAAGTTATATTTTTATACTTTATTACATTCACACACACACACACACACACACACAGACAAATAAATGAATGAAACGTACAGAATGTTTTATAAAGATATTTATAGATTTTAATTTTGTTTTTATTTTTGTTTATGCGTGTGCTTAGAGTGTATAATTATGAATTTCTACAAACCTGTCGACTGTAAGCAACTTCCACATTGTTCAGTGCACTGCGTCCTGGAACTCCGACCTCACTCACGAAACTGGGCTGTAGGGCACATAGCAACAGTCGTTAAGGCACAAACAAGGATGTCTACACAACAAGACCGTATTAATATTCGCTATGTGTAGGTGTGCATATGTGCGCCTGTAAAAGCGTGGGTTTGACAAGTGCACAAGCTGCGTTTATCTCGGAGAGTTGTTTTAATCTAAATGCGGTGACCAATGTAGCGTGAAGCTATTGTGAAGAACATAATTCACGCTTGAGAGCGAACAGCGCAGTATTGTGAATACACAGGGAAGAAAGGGACAGACAGGAAAACCTTAAATTGTATAAGTGGAAATTCATTTCTCTCTTCTAAAGAAAAAATGTCACATGTACTGAGAAAGATTTGACAGATAAAGCATATGGTGCTTTAATTGAAATAATTTTCAACACACTTTCTCTCTTCTCACACACACACACACACACACACACACACAAACACACACTCCACAATAGCAAATTCCATGAACAGCCAAGCAAGAAAGCCACTGAGGCGTTGTAGTTTGTGTGACTATGTAGTGGGGAGGGGGCGACCCAGGCTGGTGGTACAAGGAAGAGTGAGCTCCTGGCATAGGAAGTGAACAGCAGGTCACACATGGAAAATTTAACTGCTGTTTAATAATTAAAGCAGCAGGACAGCAGTCAAAAATCTCCTAGAGCACACAAACATACATGAATTTGTGTCCAAATTTGCACAAACACTACATTCTTCTTGAATCCTTTATAGGAAAATAAAAGGAAAGACAAAAGTATATTCTGAGGCTTTGCCTTCTCAAAAAGACCATTTGCCATAGACAGACTATTGTTCCACTTGAGGACATAAAAATAAGATTGCTTTTTTTTGGTATATATAATTTAAAAGAGGAGTGCTTGTCATCTTCAATGTTTGATGTTTTTTTTACATCCTTCCCTCTTACTCACCTCTCCATTTTGTGACAGCAGAGATGTGAGCAATGCTGCCAAAAGAGCCTTTATTAATAATACCCTCTAAAAGCAACCAATGTCATACCATCTTACTGTCTCATGACTGATTTTTTTTCACTGTTATATGATGTGAGCATATGAATACAACAATAGATTTAAAGCTAAATATATATATATATATATATATATATATATATATATATATATATATATATGAGGAATTTAAAAAAAAGTATAAAAGTAAATACATATGTATTAAAATGTTCACAGCATACAAGAGAGTATGTCATGTCAGAAATATAAAACGCATACAGCTTTATTTTTTATAGCTAAATGGCCTAAATATAGTCTAAATATCTGTATTTATACACAAACATAAAACTAAATCTACATATGTGTGTGTCTATAGATAGCTAGATATAGCTAGATAGCTAGATAATGTTGATTTAGTTTGACTTTTTATTAATCCATTTGGTGATGCTTGTAGTGGATAAATTACTTTAAGGCTACTGAATGTTATCTTTACATAATGATTTGTCTTATATATATATATATATATATAATTACTAAAAAACAATAAGGTCTAAATGTCCTATTGTGAAAAGAACTACAAAAAAAGATTTTGCCAGATAAGATTTCACTGACAAATAGATCCAGGACAAAAGTAGCCACAGGCTGGGTGTATCACGCCAACAGATCTAAACAAGCTCCTTAGATGCTAAATGAGAACATTTGTACTTCCCGGATACGCCACTTGTGATGTGAGGTAAGTGTGTGCTATTACATATCATACAAGGGAGTTATATCACATCTATCCTGCGTGTGTATTGTGTTTCATGTGGCGTGTTGTTCCTCAGACCTCCACTTCCTGGCTGAAGTCCAGTGCATCCTCTCCAGCTCCCAGCAGGGTGTGCAACACTCTCTGCTTCACCTGCTCCCACTGCACCAACATAGAGTCTCTGTGGTACTCCTCCGCAAGCAGAAATGTCTGCAAGAAAGACAGAACGACTGAAATAGAGGGGACAATGTACAAATCACACATAAAAGATGTGATAAATGAGAGTAAAATGAGTTGAAACTACAAAGACTTGAGCAAATATATAGGTTACCCAACATGTGACGCATTAAAAATAGCTAGTGGAGTAAGAAGGGAGCAGCCTGGATCTCGTGCACAATAAGCGCTAACGGGCACCACTATCTTCACCCCTACCTCAATCCCACCTCAGAGGGACAAGGAACGAGAGCTGGGCTTGGGGAGACTCAAACTGGGTCTTGCCCGCTAAAGCCTGGATGCATGGAGGCCTCGCTAATGGAACTGTGCCACTATCTGGGTCTGTCTTCACGCCTACCACCGATTTAGCCTCTACCCTGATTGAATCCTAAGACGTTTCGTCTATTTTACTCGGTCCCGGCGGACTGACGTGTGATAATTGCAAGCGCTCTAATTAAAAAGGCTTATGAACCCTGGAGGAAGAGATTTTGGAATCGAGCATAATGATGGAGGGAGTGAGTGAATATTATCAGTACAGTGTGCTGAAGTTAATGTCAATCAGGTAAAATTTCACGAGGAGAAAACGCTCAGGAGGGTTTCGTTTTTAAGGGGGAAAACAATAGCGTATGGCTTTATAAGCAATTCAGAATCTAACTGTACTCCAGATGATTTTGCTGGGTCAAAAAAGCCATTAATCATCCAGCAATTTACTTCAACCTCAATTGGGGTCCAAAATTAAGGCTCAAAATGCCCAAATGCAAGTAAAAATTGGCTTTGGAGAGCGGAGTGAATAAATTACTCGCCAGTTGGTCTGTAATTTTATTAGAAACTGCAGTTGCACATGGTTTATGTAAAATTTTAAGAATGATTGCTTGACACATGCTGATGTAAGTGTCGTGCAAGATTCAAATAAAAAGTAAACTCTAGGATGCTTATCCTAGTTTTTGCCCATATCTTCATGTGGCGTCAGATATAAGTGGAATATTCCTAAAATAAAATAAAAATATGAGGAAATAAATCATGATGAGTTTGACAGGTACCGTTATAAATGGAGACTGGCTTTTAGCCACAAAAAAGTGATTTAAAGGAAAAGCAGTTGATTTTGGGCCTGCCTTTTGGGAGATAAATTTTACTGCAGTGCTCGAGGACCCAAAACTTTCCCTTTTCACTTTGTCACATACAGGCCATCGGTGTTGTGAGGTTAACACCTCTTCTTTGGTGAGCAAATTATCCTCTGTCTATCTCTTTGCGGACATTCCTCCTCCTGAGACGTTTGATGATTAGACTGAGAGGATAGATAGATGGGATATTGCCCTGGCAGAGAGCAGATCTCTGCTGACAGATGGATAATAACAGGTGAAAGGGCCTGTTTTTACCTGACTCCTGACAGTGGTTGAGGAGACAACAAGGGGGAAAGTGATTTGACCTAAAACCGAAAGAGCTACAACCTCTGGCAAGTATCGGAAGGAGACCGTTTTAAAGGAGCTGTCAGATGAATTGCGTAGATTTGAAATGTCTGTGCAATGCGGGATGTAGTCGTGTTGAAGTTTAACATTGTTAAAAATCCCATTCCTTTTCTCTGCACTGGACAAAAAGACATGGATTGATTGACTGGGCAAATAAATGGATGTAAAAGGATATAGAAAGGTTAAGGATGATGCTCACCCTGCGGCGTGATTCCTCGATGGCTGACAGTAGTGCATTGTCTCTCTCGTTCTTCAGAAAGCCCTGGAACAAGAGACACGGCATGGAGGTTAAATGTACTGCAACCTATTTTCTTCTTTTTTGCATTCAGAGCACACGCCCTCTCCCTTTCTCTCTTCCTTCCCTTCATACTTCCTCCAAGATGCAAACGCCACAGGCCAGAGATGGAGAATTGCCATCATTATTGAAAATCGCAACTAAAAATGTGCTTAGAATTGACCCTGTGCGAGATCGCTGGCCCAAAATGGCCGCTCTCGACTGGTCAGAGCTGGATCAGCAAAGCTTTGGTTCACTACATTTTCGAGTTTACTAAAAGTACTGCACATTTAACCATGAACTTGCATTCATGGGAACATGTGAACCACATTCCTATACAAAAGAAGTCAATGGACAGTAATGGAAAATGTGGTTCAAACTGCTTGGTTTCCACCCATCTCCAACTCTGACTGCTCTCCAGAATACAGACAGTTAAAACCAGACTAAACCCTGGCTAGAATGTTACCAATTGGAAATCATAAAGCCAACAGCTGCGTATATCTAATTATGGGCCATCATCATCTAAAACGTGATTTTTGTACGATCACAGATGGAAAACGCACACATCAGTAGCCTCCAAGGATACACAAGCTACATTTTCTGATTGGATGCCGAGTGTGCAGCTCGAGCAAACTGTATGGATGCACTAGGAGTGGTCATACTTGATGTACAGCTGGGTAATGAACACTCTCACACACACCGCGTTCGTTTTGATCACAGAAAGATCCAGCAGCTGATCCTGAGGACAGAGAAGTCACTGGAATGACGTGCAACACACACACACACACATACTGAGTGGGGGATGGGATAGGGAGTGGTACTGATGAAAGGGAAAGCTGGTTCTGTTGGGTTTGGAGGATCATCAGAGCGCTGAAAAAACTATTTTCGAAGGATGGATAGAAATGCGACCTCTGAACTGGAAATTACAACCATTGGCTTAATGGCTTTTACAACAAGGAAGGAGTCAAAAAAGCATCAGGCACATTTTCCAGGTTTAAATTTTGCTCGTGTCATAAAAAACATACCACATAATCGTAAAAGAATTAACACTGATTTGAGATGTTTCCTTGACTTCGTCAATAAACTCATTCGATTTTAGAAATTTAGGAACTGATCACCATTCACACACTTTTTTTTTTTTAAATCCAAGTCTTCAGGATTGGGTTGAAGCCAGTCCTCCCTTACCCCCCCAATTACTCTTTTCCTCCCCCCTTTGAGATTGCAAGACCCCCATCACCCCATCCACACTCTGACTGACAGCTGTAAATGAGGATTGATTTATTCTGATTTGGTGAACACAACATCTAAATGACGCATCCGAACGAAAGAGCCGATCTGATGGATACGGAAATGTAAAGTGGGTGGGGTGTGGGAGGATTTATGTGTGGGAGCAGCCAACATTTCATACTTAGCAGCACTATTTCTTGCTCAGTCACCATGCCTCCAACCGCTAGCTACAAAACAGCGCCCCCTTCAGGAATTCATGCTCTGCATCTAGTACCCAAGAGCCACTAGGTGACAAAAGGAACACATTTTACATGGATGCATTTGGGTCATGCCTTGTCCAAGATCATGCTTTCTACATACTGTGAACTGTTTCATTCCATATGGCATTTTTATACATTATTAATCACATAATATGAAAAGAAAATAAAAAAAAATAAAAAGAAATCTTCTCGGATGTGCAATTTATACCAAACTATGTGTATATATTTTTTGATGCACATTTTAAATCATTTGACCACAGCAAAATATATTTGTGACTAAAGGTTGCCAATAATACAGCTAAACAAAGTGCAGATCACATAGGTTGAAAGGGGAGGTTACCGTATGCCATACAATTAAGCACCGCGTATTTCTGGAAGATTCAAGGCGCAGCAATTATTGAGCAAGTGTGATTTGTATAAAAACGGTGCATCAAGACAAACAGAAGACATCATTACTAAATAAAGCACATACATGTTCAAGAAAGACATTGTAATAAATGCTACATACAGAATTCATACATGTTCATGTTGCACACACCTTCTTGTGGATGTATATACATTCTGAAATCGGGTATAATGCATTTTGAACAACACACAGCAGGAAATATGACACGGATTGACATCGAATGCACACTGAATTGAATGCAAGCTGTATAAAAGACATGCATACATGTGCTAACTGATCTGCAGCATTTGATTTGAACTCAAACATCTCTCTAGATCTATACACCCATCTCTTTTTTCTTTCTTTCATTTCTGAACAATGAGAAGGAGTGAAGAAACCCCACCCTAACCCCACCACTTCCTTTGTGACAGACAAGTCTTCATCCTCCTCCTCGCCATCTTCATCATCCCTTCTGAGAAAGTGAGAGTCTTGTCTTTTGGGTTAAACCAACTGTCCAAGGCGTACATACTATAGCAAGCCTGTCGAATGCATGTGCGTATAGTTGATACTCACTTATGCTCTGGCTTAACCTGCTGGGAAAGTGCTGCTGAGAGGTGAAAGTGTTTAGAAGCAGAGTACCCATCCCCTGCCCATGCCATCTCCATCTTCCTCGTCCTGCAGAAGCGGGCCAGTGCATTTTAGAGCGTTTCTGACCTCCTTCACCAGAGGCCCGCACTGTCTCTGCCACATGCACTCTTCTTTACCTCAAGGCGGCCCAGTGGTCTGAACCTAGATATGAGCCACGAGCAGGGTTACTGTTGGCTGCTTTATTGTCAGAGGCGGAGCGTACCAAGTCAGCCCAGAGACACGGGGGGGAATCTGAGGAGAAGTCATTATTCAACCTGATCCATGTGCTTGTTCACCATCAGTCGTCCACCCCTCCTCCTCCTCATTTCTCCTCCAGCATCCCTGCCAGCCTCCTCTTTCACTCTCACTCATTTCTTCCTTTTTTTAAAACATCTCTCCATCCTTCCTTTTTCCTCTTCAGCTAGTGCAATGCAATTATGGTAATGGTTTCCCCCCCACACACATACTCTCCTGATGGTTTTAGACATCCTGTCCTGAAACTGGGCTAATAATCCTCTTAAGAGTCATGTTTAGTTAATGAGCAGAGTGCACTGACCAGAGATCAGACTCCACATGTAGAGCTATTTACACTTATCCTGCACCTACCGTTGTGTGCACTTAAGATAACCCACTCTGGTGCGATGACATGGTGAGGGAAAAATGGAAGTAAGTGGAAGTGAGAGTTAAAGAAAAAGATGAGATGCATCGCCTAATTCTGCGCCATTTTGCTTGGGTGGTGCATCTGCTTCTTGCAGTCCAACATTTACAGCGTTCACCTTTTCATTTACATGTTATAAGGCTTTCTTGCTTTTGTCCGTCTTACTGTTGTGATGTTTAATTAAAACATTTATTTAGCTTTTTTAAAGGAAACACGTGGGTTGCAGAAGGCTGCAAGCTTTCCGACACACGCAAACGGAGAAGGCAAGAGAAAGACCGGAGACTACGCCTTATCAGCAGCGTGCATTTCCTTTGTCTTCAGGCAGGCAGGCTCGGCCGTCTTATGGAGCACGCACAATATACAATTTACACACTCTGCCACCAGCTCGCAGAGTCGATGCACATCTAGATGTCTCTGCAAAATTATAATGGTGCAATCCTGAGCAAGGCACCTGCAGCATCTTTGTTTTTTCCAGCAGCAGGTTTAATGCGATTCTGAACATCTTTTCAATAGGTTATTTAGACGGCGGAGATACATAACAAGAATGAAGATGATAAATTGAAGAGCAGTTACACAACTTCAACAAAAGGGAGATATTAAATCTCATAGCCCTTAGAGTCAATCAGAGTTGTTCTAAAAATGCTAAAGAGATTTTCAGCCACACACGCACGCACACATTCAGACACGGAGGGTGGTAAGGAAAGTGCCAGGCAGTAAGTGCACTTCCAGTATGAGCCGAGCCGCACTCTGGCAGGCAGGCCAACCACAAAAATATGTCTGACAAAAAGACGATGGAGAGGAGGGGGAGGGATAGAGACAGTAAGAAAAAGAAGGAGAAAAGAGATAAGCACAGAAAAAGATGGGTGGGGGTAAACGGCTTCGAACCTTCAAGAAGCAAAAACCAAGTGGATCATTACACGACTTGAGTCAACAGCCAATTCTCTATCCGCATTGATAACATTCAAACGAATGAAAATATATCTTTTTATGGTAAGAAGTAATTGAGGACATAAACCAGTTGCTACCAACAAGACACATTCTGTTGTCTGTACATTTCAATGTGTGTGGCTGTGTGATTGTCCAGAAAAGTTAAACTTCTCTAAAATATATTTTGGATTTTGAAAACAGCAAAAAAAGGACCACAACTGATGTGTCAGGCAATGATTTGACACAGTTCCCAGATTGAATCCCAACTTGTGGTTTTTTCTGATCCTGATCCTCTCCAACATTGATTCTTGTCTGCTCTGTACTGTATTATTAACCAATATAAAATCTTTTTGTTTTTCTCATATAGGCTACAGAAATGTTCTTGTTTTTTTTTATTACACTGAAAACACAGATATGAATAATCGCCAGGTGAGAATGAAACCAATGTTTCCATCCTTATATACCCCACAGCTCTTCAGTAAGACATAAAATGGCCCTTCAGTAAGACACATAGTACCTCTTCATCGACACAAAACCTAAAAAGGGCTCCTTTTAACTATTATTATTCATTTAGTTTTATCATTAATATTGTTTCTAATGGCATTATATTTAATATTAAATTTATGCATTTAGCAGACGCTTTTAATCCAAAGCGACTTACAGTGCATTCAGGCTATCAATTTTTACCTATCATGTGTTCATTTACTCACTTTAAAACTTAAAACAATCGATACTGTGGCTAAAAAACAGACTCATAAAGTGGTTTCCTTTCAAACTAAAGCACAATGAGAATATCATATTTTATAACTATATAATCTATAAAATCTGTCCAGTGTCTTTAATACAGATTAACTGAAGAATATTTGACAGTTGAAAAAAAAGAATCATTATTTTATCAAATTAAAGAAAAAAAAGAATACCTTTCCCAAAACTGTTTAAACTGTACCAAAAGTCTACCGCACATAACAAAAGACTTAAATGTAAATATATATAAAAAATAAAAATAAAAATTCACAAAACAAAAATAATTTTTGTTGATCAAAATAGTCCCATAGAAATCATTAAAGACCATGTTTGTCGTGATCTTGTGATATCTGATGATGGAAGAGGCTAGTACAGACCACAATCATGACAAGAGGAGTTAAGCCAAAATGCACAAGCCATATATTACTTCCTGTGATTTTGTGTAAATACATTTAGCTCACTACTTCACAGCATTAAAATGTATACACACAGAAATTATAAACATCAGGCAGTAAAATCAAATTTGAGTACAAACAGCTCATAATGCCGTAAATGACTGTATTTGTAATTTCATGTGGTTTGCCAGCTCATTGTTGACTTCACTGCTGAATCCTGGCTCTAGTGAGCTCACTATAATTCACTAAACGTGTGTGGTATCATAATGCAGTCACCATAAACACCACCTTTCTGTCCCACTCTGAACCCACTTGTTTTTTGGTGCTTTGTGCATCACAACAGTTGCAATAAGGCATTAGCATTGTATTTATATTTTACGAATTTATAAATCTGAATCTAAAAATCTTCTAGTATCAGCAGCATCCACAGGGGGGCATAGTAACCACTGTTATTGTTACTGGTTCAGAAGGCATGAACATCATTCAAATGTCATTTTTATAATTTTCCTATCTGGTTCTTTTAATTTAAAATGGCAACTGTCATCAAAAAATCTTAAACTGTAATGAGCTTGACTGTGTAATTAAAATTTTAAGTATTACATAGTGCTTCGCCTGAATCACATTTTGCCACGTCGCGTCTCTTGGCCTTCAGGCCTGTATTACTCTTACAGAAGCACTTAGAACTGAATTCAGTAGTAACCCATTGCCACAGCAAAGTCACACCTTAGCAGACTTGCATATTATAATCCAATTCACAGCATGCACAACATCATTTCTAAAAGATGTGCACTCAGCCTGCCTTCACAAATGCCCAAATCAAAACAACAGGAAATACATATGTATAGTACACACAAGAAAAGTTGGACTAAGAAGCAATGATAATATAAAAAAACATGAATGGCAGAAAAACCTGTTGCCATTAAGATAAATGCATAGACAGGGATTGAGAGCCATTAGACCCACCCTGTCTCTTAAACTCTAAAGGCAACAGCATAGTGGTTATTATAAATGGGCTGAGTTTTGAGATTGTTTAAATGTTAATTTGGCTTCTACTGAGGCTGTAATGCTGGATGTATTATCAAATTATTAAGACACTGCAGAGTACATCACTAACAGGGGAAAGTGTTAACCAAAGCTAAAGGTTTGGGGTCAGTATTTATTTACTTATTTTATTTAAAAAAATAATGATAATACTTTAATTGTGCAAGGATGCATTAATTAGCTTACAGCAACACATTTATAATGTTAAAAGAAAATTCAATTTCCATTAAATGCTGTTCTTTTCGACTTTCTATTAATCAAAGGATACTGAAAAAGTATTACGGTTTCCACAAAAACATTAAGGAGCACAACAGTTTCAATAATCATAGTAATAAGAAACATTTTGAGCACCAAATCAGCAAACTAGAATGATTTTTGAAGGATCATGTAACACTGAATTCTGAAATAATGACTAGAAATTCCACATCTTCCTTCACAGGAATAAAGTACATACATTTTTAAGTATATTAAAAAAGAAAAGTTATTTTAAACTGTAATAATATTAGCAGTATTTTTGATCAAATAAATGCAGCCTTGGTGAACATGAGACTTATTTATATAAAAAGGCAGTAAATATTATCAAACCCAACTTCTGATTAGTAGTTTTAGTGTGTGTTAAGTCATTAACTGTTCTAAGTACATTTCTGCAATGAAAATGTTTCTTGTATACCATTAGTGTCAAATCTGAACTTGTTTTTTAAAATGTTGCTAATTAAAATCTAAATAATAAAGATTAAGTATTAGGATTTACTAGTATCCTTTACATGTATTTTACAAATGATATCCAACTGAAAAATGTAGGGAACAAATAAAGAGAACATATTATATTAATTGTAAAGTTATGTTTAAATATGCATTTGAAAGCACTTCACAAAAACAAAATTGCATAAGAGAATACAGCAAAGAAATTAGTCAACTTATTTAAATAAACTTAAAATGAAAAAATTTGATGGATTGGATGAGCACATTTGTATTAAAATGGTGGCATAAAGTTCCATTTCACCCTCAATATACATGTAAAGGGAGGACAATGCATTTTCGTGAAATTACTTGTTTCTATTTATTCCAGATTCATCCATTTATAAAGTCAGTTCTGAGTAATGCCAAAGCCCAAATATACACTACCAGTCAAAAGTTTTTGAACAGAAAGATTTTAAGCCTGCATTTATTTAATCTAGAGATGTTAATTTCCGTTATTTCTCCTAACTGACCACCGACGCTCATTAACCAATTATTACCCGTTAATCGACAAATGAATAAATGAATGAATTAAATTCATTAGAAAGGACAAGTGTGTGTGACCCATTAAAAATACTAACATTTGTTTACCGGGGATTAATTTTACATGCACAAAAAGCAGCAAACAACAGAACATGAGGATTCACATGGTCATATCATATCACATCATGCACCTGCAGAACTTCTGTGAGCGGAGAATTTACATGTATATACATATAAAACGACTAAATAGGTCTAAACAAGAAAAATATTTTAACTTGAATAATAAATTAAGAAAACAAAAGAATAAAACTGTGTAACAAGTAGCCTAGTATGCAGAGTTTCTGTAAATTTTTGTGCTGCGTGAAAGGAAACCAAAATGACAGAAAGCTCATTATTTTTCTTTTCTAAACTGCCTATTTCTGAATAAAATAAAATAAAATGTGACATACTCAACTTTTTTTCCCCATCTAAAAAACACTTTTTTTTTAAAATATGCATAGTGTATTTTAAACATGCAGCAAATATTTTAAAATATTTTGATAAATTAGGCTTGAAGAATCCTGAAAATACTGAAAATAATAATTAATGTTATTTGAGCAGCAAATAAGCATATTAAAATAATTTCTGAAAGATTACGTGACACTGAACACTGGAGTAATGGCTGCTGAAAATTCAGCTTTGCCATCACAGGAATTTTTTTTATTTAAATCAATAAATAAAATAGAAAATGTATTTTATATTGTAATATTTTTGTTGTATTGTTGTAAATGTAATAAAAAATTTTATCAAACAAATAAAACCTTGGTAAGCATGAGATTATTTTAATACTACTTAAAAACTTAAAAATCCTACCAACCACAAACTTCTGAACTTTGTGTACATACTTTTTAATGTTATTGTACATCCATATAATTTGGACCCTTTGATATGAACAGATACTACAACTACTGCAGTGGCTAAATATATGACATTAAACATCTGCATCTCAATGCATGCAGAGGTGAGATATAAAGATTATATATATAAAAAAGATCAAATTCATCTAGGAATAAAAAAAACCCACCCAAGTAAAACATGCACTAACCTGAATATCAGTGTCCTTGACTGGCTCAAGAGGCTCAAATGTAGTGGCAGCACTGAGACTCTCAAGACGCTGAGAGATATGGAAGATGTCAAGACCCCGAGAGCCCAAAAGGATGGAGCTGAAGATATAAAAAAATAACAGTACAGATATAAATAATACGCAGTCCCAAATGACTTCAAATAAATTTAAGTGTCATGCCAAATGTGTTTATTTAATTTAATTTAAGTGTCACCAAACTAAAAACTCACGCTTTTACGTCAGCTGTGTCTTGAGAGGTTCTGGTGAGAGTGCGGGAGCGTAGTCGCTCTCCTGCCTGTTGGATCTCCTGTAGGTTTCGCTCAACATGGGGCAGCTCGGACACGGCCTCAGTTTCTGCTGCTAGCTGTTCTGCCTGCTGCAGGAGCTCCCCGAAGCCCTCAGTATCCATCTGCAGCTCCTGTTTCACCTGACAGCAACACAAGAGCATGTCTTCATTTCATGGTGATATGCACATAATTTGTAATGAGTATGGTAGTTTCCATAGTAGCTTTAACACAGCAAATGATCACTTACTACACTTTTCATTACAATAAAACTGAAAGAACCTCTGAAAGCTTGTTACATAGATAAACCTACAATTTGAAGGACATTCCATGTTAAATTATTATTATTGTACAGTAGTAACTGTGTGATTTTCACTACATAGTTATACTTATTAACTTTAGGATGTCAAATACACGATTAACTACTATTAATAAAGTCAAATAAACTGTATCGTTACATACTCATTTATTTATCATTCTATTTTTATTAAATGGAACATATAAAACACATAATTAGTACTACACTGAATGAATGATAGCTTGTGAAACAACGTTAATGACTAAAAACGACTGTCTCTTGCTAGCAAGCTAACTTGACATGAGGTGCTCTCGGCAAATGCGTCCCAGACAGACACCCGTCAAATGAGACTTCAATTAACTAGCTATTAACTAGGTAATTAATGAACGCATATGTAACAACCCCCCTACCTAAATGCGAATTCTTAGAGCGGCTATAGTATGATAATTTCCACTTTAGCCCCTATGCTAAACACAAGCCCCGCGTGAACTCTCGGGTTCCATTGAGCGCGCGCTGATTGGTTCAAATCGATTCTTCCCAGAAGCACGCTCGACTCGATAGAACTTTATTCAGATGTTTCGGTTTACAATAATTTATATAAATGAGATCAGGTCAGATACAATTTCTGTAGGATTGCTTGAAAAAAAAAACATTTGCTGAACCTTGATAGTGATTATACAGCGATGTCCTGTGTTATACTTGATCTATGATGGCGATATTTGATATATGATTTAGGGATAGCTACATGAAGTAGCCCAAGTAAGCAATTAGAATTACGGTAATATTAAATTAATACTATTATCTCATTACTTACACCCCGGGGATAAATCATGTAGCTTATCCTTGTCGGCATTCGCTTCTTTGAACCAACAAATGAATTGTACCAAAAAAAAAAAAACTAACACCAGCAAATTAAACCTTCATATTAAAGGCAGGGTAGGTAGAAAATGTATAAACAACTTTCTTCCAAATTTGTTTAAACTTTCTATATATATCAATGCATAATTAAAATGTAAGTACTCTGATAAAAAGAGTATAAAAATCGAGTGACTCTAGACCGTTTAATCTGTATTAAACACAGCTCATTATTTCCATTTCGGGACGAAACATAGGATTGGCTTAGGCGACTGTCACTCTCTCGCAACCATGGCAACCACCCTTTTGCTACACACGGATCCTAGGAATACCAAAACAATGGCAGAGAAACAGCAAGCAAAATTCACAGTACCAGCCTATGCAGTTAGTGAAGGCAAACCAGGCAAAAAAAGGAAGACAGTAACAGTCCAAGAAAAGGCAATGAACAAAAAGTCTTTGGATAAACAAAGAAATAAAACGCGAGTTAATATCGGCATGGCTTTCCAGCGATGGCGAGAACTGAGGGAACTCAAGGGGCTGAAAAGTGACTCCTTGATGGCTTTATTTCTGCTGGACAGGTAAATCTTTCTTTTTGTATTTTGATCATACATATTTTTTTTGTTTATTTTTTCATGAAGCATGTGTCATTAGCACACGTAGCTGCGTAATATAGCTAACATAACATTACTTAGCGAGCCGTAGTAGAGACGATAAATAATCTATAGGCCTAGCTCAAGATGATAGCTGTAGTGTTGAATTGTGCATAATTTTGCTTTAGATAACTAAATACATGTTTAACAGATAGTGGGCCTAACGTTACTCCGCATCTAGGAACTTTTCTTAGAACTATATTTACCCTCTGTCTAACTCTTTTTACCATGTTCACCTGTAAGTTTACCTGCACGTTTTTTTCGCCTTTGTTTTGTTTTTATATTCTCTACCTATGTTTACTGATGTCTTTATCTTGTATCTGTGTGTGTCCTACACACTTTGTTGTATGTGTGTGTTATTATTTTGTGTCTGCAATGCAGTTGTGAGTTGATATTTGAGTGTATGTTACTCTGTTTATCTGTAATCAAGACATTTTATAAATGTGATGTAATTGTTGTGTTGATTTTTTTTTTTTACCACCTGTGTCCACTATTGTCTCTGAGTCGCTTTCTGACCGGTGAGACTTGTATGTTGTGTCGTTCAGTAAACGAGTGACAGTTTTTATAACAATCAACATGTTTATCTGTTTTTATTGTCATTTTTCCAGAGATGATGACTTCTCAGTCCCTGGAGTTGAAGAGTTTGATAGTAGCAGCGTACAGGATAAAAACATTCAGGAATTAGATGCAAGGTATTGATTAGTGAGACATTTGTATACATTTTTTATCAAACTTCACTTTATAGTTATTGTCTCCATCATTACTTCAACCAGTGATGGTGACATAAAATCTTCTTTTTTATCTCTCTTTAGTATGTCATCACTGGATCTGGATGTCATCAGTGAAGATGAATTTAACAACATTAAAAACTCAATGTAAGTTGTTGTGTTGACTGAATAGATGTTTTAAATTATATTGTTAGATTGAATATAATTTTCCAATTTTATTACATAGTATCGAGTGGGAAGATGACACCTGGTGTCCTGATATGGAGACAAAGTCTGTGTCATCATTTGAAGAAGACGAAACAAAGGAAATCGATACAGACTATGATGACAGTGATGATGATGACTATATGCCACATATTTGTGTGCGGTAGGTTCAATACTGTATGACTATTATATTGAAGTTATTCATATGTTTGCTAGATATTTTTTAAATATTTGTGTTACAACAGGACTGGCGGTGCTCTGAAGACTCCGATTTGTCTGGATTCCCTTCAAACAATTAGTATGGAGGACACTGTGCACGATGCTGAAGACAACTCCCAAGACCCTACTATTGCAGACATACATCCAATCCCAGAGACTGCTAAAATCATGGTTGAGGATGACATAATTGGCCAGCCAGCATCTATAACATACCACAGTTGTCTGAAGCTGCTTGCCGAATATCGTGTTCTACCTGTTAACATGTGTACTGCTAAGGACACAAACACAAATGCAGAGTGTGGGGCACATAAACCATTTGAGGTCAACATCCATTCCAGGGGTACAGCTGCAATTGTGGAATGGGTGAGTCTGAACTTTGTGTGACTGTATTGATAACATGTTTTGAACAATTTAAAATGTTTTTGATGTGTAATATAGGTTAAATATATATTTTTAATTGTCTTTCTTTTTCAGATATGTTGTAATGGTCACACTGTTTGGAAATGGTCTTCACAGCCCAATTTTAAATATGGAATGCTTGCTGGGGACTTTATGTTGGCGTGTAACATACTGCTGTCTGGCAACAACTATGCCAAGATTTCTCTTCTCTTTAAATTTATGAATATGGGGATGGTGGAGAAGTCATCTTTTTTCCGAATACAAGACTCATACTGTGTGGACACCATAAAGGAATTCTGGAAGGAGAAGAGAGCTGAAATCATTGCCCAAATACAGTCCAAAGGGCCTATTGTGGCCTTAGGTAAATTCACATACACACACAAATAAACAGGATATCTATTAAAAGAGAGTACAGAATATTTCAAAAGATGCATTTACAAGAGGCAAGGTGTGAATGATGGCTAAACCACATAGAATGTGATCCTCAGATTTGTATGTATAACCCTCTTTTTACACCTTGCCTCATGTGACCCTATTGACTCAAAGGATGGCAGTGTGGGTCAACGACAATCAGCACCACTGTCAAGGTGACAACCCCACTATAGGTGAAATACCAGTAACTAAACATCACTTGGTAAAATGGAAACAGACACTTTGATGTATAAATGTTTGTGTTGTTTGTTTTACAAAATCTTCCATTAGTAAAAGATACCGGCCTTATACAGAGCTAATCTCATCTACGGTTGCCCAGTGATTTTATGCAGTTATATACTGTATGTATAAAATGAGTATGTCATTGTTGAACAGTATTTAGCTCTTTTGCTTTCCCTTATAAAAGGTGATGCTCGGATGGACAGTCCTGGATTCTGTGCACACTATTGCACATATTCAACAATGGAAAATGAAACTAAACATATAATCAGTATGGTCAACATCGACAAGAGGGAGACCATGAGGAACTCTGTTGTAATGGAGAAAGAGGCCTTTCAACAGACCTTCGAGGCACTCCGCAAAGAAATAAACTTGACTGAAATTTGTACTGATGCTCATTCTCAAATATCAGCTCTCTTCAGTAAGTATCTTTACTACAGTCTTTATGGTTTTTGTAAAGCACCCCAAATTTCTGCACTCATTACAGACAAAATACATCACTCTGATTATGACATGATATTGTTTTGGGTTATTTTGGGTGAGTATGCATTAAATTCCTAGCTTTTGTCCTCCAGACAAAGGGAAATACAGAGACAGCGGAGTCTACCACACTCTGGACGTCTGGCATGGGTCCAAAAACCTGAGCAAAAAAATTCATAAATCCGCATCAGTAATCAATTTCATCTGATCACAATAAAAACTTACATAACAGCACCCTTCCATACGTTTTTATTTATTTTTTACATATATTGTTGTATCTTTAATCCTGTTGACATAATCATAGTCTACCTAACACAAAAGAATAATTGTTTATGCATCCAGGCAGGGCAGCAAAAGGGGTGTGCCATTCTCCAGATGTGGAATAAAGACATCTGCAATCACTTCTGGTACTGCTGTAAGACGGCAGATACCTATGAAGAGTTTATTGTGAGTATTTTCTTCTTTGATATATTTTTTCATTTTCAATATTTAGAAAGAGAAGAAATTGAAGCATCTCTTTTCATAAACTAAACTAACTTATATAATCACCCGTTTTGGTTTATAGGTTTAAAAATGAAATAACTGATATAGTGGGTATTTATTTTACAAATGTTGTGACATATTATGTGTATTTGTTATTACTTTTGGCATTCAATTACATTTATAATGCTTTAGTCCATCACTTTTTAAATCTAAAAATTACAAGTTTTTATGCTGTTTGTGTAAAATCTTGTTGTGACTTGTTTATGCAATTAGAATTTGAAATCAGTTTGTAAATGTTTTACCACAGGACATGTGGGTGGGAGTCCTGCACCATGTCACAGGAGAACACACGTGGGCTCTTGGTGAGTGTAAACATGGCCCCTTGCTGGACGACAGAGATAAAGAATTGATTGAGAGTGGTTCAGTGGCACATGAGAGGCTGGCTGAAATTATTCTCGATGAACGCTGGCTGAAGGTCGTCCCCAAGTATCTGAATTTCAGGTACATAAGCAACTTTATATAGCTCTATATTGTAAATGGTCAAATCAACTGTGTGAAAGACATTTTACTGTAATTGACGTCGATATTACATGAACAAGATTATTATAAAAAAAAATATATTGTATGTATTTTTATCTAATGTGCACTCAGGTCAACTGCAGATTTGGAGTCGTTTCACAACCACATACTGATGTATGCCAGCAAGCGCTTCAGCTTTTCCACACCAGTTTATGCTGCTCGTACCATGCTGGCTGGCCTCGATTACAACCATCATCTCCATAGACCAGCCAGGAGAAAAGCTGATGGCACAATTCAGTAAGTTTTGAATTCTTTTTATAAAATAAATGTTACATTGTAAACTTTTCACTAAGCTGATACACTTCTCTATATTGTCAGGTATGGCAAGGTGTACAACAAAAAGTCCAGGAAGTTGAGGTTATACTCATTGAAGGTGGAGAAGGACTACAGCTACATCTCTGACCTACAGCGTGCCATCCTCCTTCGACGGATATCAGCTAATAAGGGGATGCCTAGAAGCAGAACCAGGAGACCTGATGATCGCCGTCAACATGGCGTACTGTCTGGTGCACCTGCTCCATCAACACAGGAGCTATTGCAAATTCAAGTCAGCAGAGGGTTAGGTGAGTTCTTTAAATACTGGTACCTCTAGTAGTACCAGCTATTTTATGAGCTATATGGATTTATTGAAATTTTTAATGTGAATTTAAATTTCAACAATACATATTACACAATTTTAACTGTAACATATCAAACTCATAAACTGTTATTATAATCTAAAGTGGTTATATAAAAGTCATGATACAATCCAAATATCACGTCGGTGACTTTATCATCCAAGACAAATGTAGTAGTAAATATGCTTTTGGCAAACTAAGTAAAAAAAAAAAAAGGTGTAGAATAACGATAATTTATGGCCAAGATAAACACACAATCAAATAAAACTCTTCTCCCATAATAGATTATATATATATATAACGTTATAATATTTAACAGTAATGTGTTTGTTTTTGAAATGTGGTAATCATGTCAGAGAGATAATTATTATATTCTTTGTATAGGTCAATCGCTGCCGAAACAATGAATAATCTCCACAGGACCATAGCTTATGTGATGCTACGTCCCAAGTCTGACCCATCTACCAGTCAAGATACCTCTGGAAACCCAATGTCTTATATGTGTTATTGTTGATTGTGCTAATGTTTATATTTGTGATTATAGTTTCTAGCTTTAGTAATACAGAAATAAAAAAGTGACATTCTACATTTGGTTGTCCTTATTGCAGAAATAATACATAAATTTAGTTTTGTAATCAAATGTGGTTTCTATTGCAAGTGTAAAGAATTAATTTATCATTTTCAGTAAATTTTTTTATTTAAAAATAAACAAAGAAAATAGTATACCACACAAAAAAAAAATAATTTTAATATTGTAGAATGTAAAACACAGAAACTATTTATATGTATTCATCCACACAATAGATGGACAGTTCTCTAAAGCACTCTAGACTCTTAGACTCTACTAGGAATAAAACCTCTGTACTGTTGCAGTGGATCAGGATAACGATCGCGTATCTTCCAAGCGCAGCAACTTGGTATCACGACTCTGTGACCCTGTCCCAATGCTCCATACTGCCACACTACAAATTGCCTGTATGCTGCATGACGAAACTGTCTATTACTCTGTCCTGGTTCTGGATTATCAGTCAATGCACGAATGTCATTCCAGATACGTCTGGCAAGGCGCAGAACACCCTCTTCCAAAATGTAGGCTTCCATGTGTGGCAGTATGGAAATACAATAATCGGGATGTTGTCCACAGCACTTTTGTTCTACAAATGTGGCCATTCCTCTGCACCGCTGGCAGACACACTAAGGGGGTTGCCCTGACACAAGAGGGCCTGGTGGAGGAGCATTTTCTGACATCCTTTCCAGAATATCAAACATAAGACTTGGGTCACGCGTCAGGCAGAGCTCCAGGACTTGATGTGCTTGTTCCAGGCTCAGTCCTCGAATTCTGGCCTGCAATGGAATATATAATTACAAATTATATAAAAAATGTAAATATTGGTGTGATTACACAGAACATATGTCAACATGATTCCATTTTTTATTTTATTTTTATATAGCTTCGTGTTCTCTGAGATGACTTGTGTGCACATTACACTCCAGATCATATATACCTGTTCACATGCCCTTGTTTGAGCTTGAAGATCCAAAACTCGACGCAGGTCCTCTTGTCCAAGAACTTCGACCACTCCGTCCTCGGCCTCTACTTCCTCGGACCCTAGTTGCACGGCCTCTTGCACGACCTCCTCTGCTTCGCCCTCGACCCCGGACCTGTCCTCGAGCTGACGATGCGGTACTTGTCTCTGGAGTGTATAGTCCACATCAGAGTCAACAATGCTTTCATCATGGAAACTCTTACATGCAGAACAACGTATATGTAATGAATCTTACACGAAATTCATCTTCATCACAGTGTAAATGATGGTAATGGAAAAACGTGTATCATGCAACCTGTTTTTAGCTTTGCCTTATAGATAACTAGCTCGTTAGCGAATCAAAAAATATATATTTTAAACTTTACCAATATCAATATGCTAGATTGATAGTGAGTACTAATATAATTGGCATGATATCATAATTATAAAGTTATTTTTATTACATGTGATTCTGACATGATGTCACTACATGCACTGTGCTCCTTCTCCGCTCGTCTCAGGTAAATAATGCGTCTTCTAGAGTTGTGACGTTCGCGAACGAACCGATTCTTTTGAACGGCTCATAAACATGAACGATGGGAGCCGAGTCGCGGCTGGAGGGGAGCCGTTCTTTCTGTCGTTCTTTTTCCTATGCGTATTTCACACAGATGCACACAAATGAGCTCCTTCGCGAGACAGAACAGTTATAGGGGGAGGGGCGCACCCAGCGCAGGCCAACCCTTTATAGCGTGATGATATTAGTTATTAGTTGTGCATGTTCATTGCAGCCCACTTTGTTATTGTTCATTGACTTGAAGGGGCTGATGTCCTATTTGCAAAGTTTACAGTAGTAATAGTATGTAGTATGTAGACATTTCCATTTTATTTATTCTAATTTTATCTACTTTAAATATTTTTTGTTTTCTATCAAAATGTTCTTGTGTGATAACAATGTTCTTGTGTGAAAGTGTTTGTAGTAAAAGCTGTTTTGCACAGAAATTCATTGCAGCCGGCTTTGTTTTTGATGTTTATTTGAGTAGGTATTGTATGAATAACATAAGTCAACGTAGCTTTACACACACACACACACATTTTGTACTAAAGGTAAATCCAAAATAGTGATGTCACTGTCTAAGCAGAGGGATTTGTGCAACCCTATGGAATATAGTCCTCACATGACAAATGAGGTAATGATCAATATTTCAGAATAATTCAAACTCAGATATTGGTGTGTGATATCTGAGTTTTAATTATTTGGCTACAAATCTCACCTCATCATTCCTCCCAGTGATTATTTCCAGGATAAACTGAGATGCCCCCAAGCTGGCTTCTTAAAACTGACTAAATATTTAAAAAGAGCCAAAAGAGCCGTTCTTTTGAACGGCTCTTTGAAAGGAACGGATCGCGAAGATCCGGATCCCCTCAAAGAGCCATAAATCCCATCACTCTTCCAGCTCAGTGGTCGGAGTCGCGCGCTCATGTGTTTTGGGGGCGTGACTTTGGAAGGAGCCCAGAAGGGAGGGGGTGGAGTGAATGGAAATAATGAGCTGTCTTTAAAACAGTCGTTAGAGGTCTACAGACACTCAATTTTTGTACTTTCTTTTTCAGAGTACTTACATTTTAATTATGTATTGATATATAAATAAAGATTAAACATATTTGGAAAAAAAGTTTATACATTTTTTACCTACCCTGCCTTTAAAACAACTAACCGTTATGAAGTCAGTAAGAAACAAGGTGAGCTTTTTTTAAATATCCATTTATCTCTGCATTTATTGAATGCGTGCATCCTATGTATTGTACTCGATCATTATTAAACTCAGATTTTAACATTTTGTCCTTTATAAATAGAATTGCATTACGAAAATAGCACTTTGCAACAATTGGGAAAGAGCCAACTCTCCAAGTTGAAACTTACATTGAGTGTACAAATACCAAACAGATGTGAAATAAAGCACCACACCAATAACTGCTGACATTTATATTTTGTAGACAAATACATTGCAGAAACTTACAGTGGTGTAAATAAAGAACAGATATCGTGTGATAGTCTTATTTGTAGCAGTACAAATCAGTGCACGGTTTCTCTTTAGCCTTTGTTAATAGATTTCGCAACATTAAACAGTTAAGACTTGAGAACAGGAGGCCATTTATTATCTTGTAAAAAGACAACATTCATGCGATGCAAAAACGAAGACGCGCAGCCCAGACGAACAAGTTCACACTGTAACAAAACATCACGTTGACCTCGTCACTGACAGCAGCTGGAGCCGCAGGAATTGCCCTTACACACGCATCCAGAGGCGCACTTGCTGCATCCAGACGGGCAGCAGGGACAGCAGCCTGTGAGAAAGAGGAGTTAGTCACCCGACGGATAGATAGAGATATATATATATATATATATATATATATATATATATATATACATACATACATACATACATACATACATACATACATACATACATACATACATACACACACACACACACACACAATTACGTACTCTTCTTGCATGTTTTACACTGGCAATTAGTGCACTTGCAGGTGGCACCACAGTTGCAAGCTCCAGCTAGGCACACAAGAAAAATAAAAATTGCATGTTTGACAGTGACACCTCGAGAAGTAGGTACATGAATTTCCAAGAACAAAAAAAATATTCAACTATATCAACTTACTCTTGGCGCAATCGCAAGGATCCATTTTTCTTCAAGAGTCCGAAAGTTCCTTAGAAGTCTGGCTTTACTCGGTTTGTGAACGCGTTGATATAGAAGATACCAGAGTACTGAGCGTGAGCTGCTTTTATACAGCTCTGACTGCACACAGTCTCTAACACAGACCGAGCGCAAAAGCCCGCCCGCTCCAGCCTGCACACGGTGACGCGTTAATCAAACTGGGTGCAAACTATCAAACAATTAGGAATTACCAATCCCACCCTGATTCACATCAATGTGGTATTTATACGATTATATAATTACCAGTTCCACTCCGCGGGATGAATATTGATTGCGGAGTGTTTATGTGATTAGAGAATTCGATGTTTATGTATGTTATTTTCTTTTTTGGGAAGTGTAAGTTATTCTTCTTTTTAATATCAACTAAGAAACTATTTTGTTAGAATCAAAGAGAACTATAAAAGAACATACTTTGTCATACTTCATCAGCTTTTGAGCTTCTTTATTGTTTTAGATAGTTTTAAGAAGGTATGATACTACCCTACTAAATAGCAATGCTTAAATACGTGTTTATTTTAATAAGTTATCATTTAAGCAGATAAGTCTCATCGAGGGCGTCTTTAGAAGATGTTCGCGGAGAGGCAAATTTAGAATTTTTGAAAGCTTTATTCTCTAATGTAATTGTTTGTCAACAGTTTGTCACTTTTGCACACGGCTAAAATGTGACGTGTCTGTGTGAAACTGCACGTGCTCCCCCTGTCTGCACTCGGCGAGGATGCTGGCAAGACTACAGTAAACAGAAGATTTGATTTGCACTCGCTGTTGACCGGGAGTATTTTTCCATTACCCATCACTTCATTATAACTGAGAAGTAACGAGTGCAGAGTCTCTTTGGGTTTTGGGGATGAAGATCGTTCAAGCATTAAAATGCCAAACAAACGCGCATTCAGAGCACAGCTATGCTCACACAACCAGTACAGTGGACGTTTAATATTCTGTGAAATAGCCTACCTTTCTTAATAAATAATGTGTCATTTATAATGATTTGTTATATTGTTAATTCCAGTGTTGAGCACGTTCAAAATGTAGCTAGCCAAACAACCGCTGTACCGAAAAGGGACATACATATACGAAATGTAGTTTAAAAAGCAATGTATATTTTAATTTATAATTTCATTAAATTGTTATTAAATACCCACTACAAAAATAAATAATTCACTAACCAGACATTGATAGAACAGAAAAAATATTCAACACACTGCTTTATTGCTGAAATTTCAGGTAGCTACTGTAAATCAAGTTAATTCACCTCAGTATTGGTCTAGGCTAATTAAACTACTAACTATACTATTTTATAATCTGCCATTTATTCACCCTCATGTCATTACAAACTTACATGACTTTATTTTAGAAACAAAAAGATCTTTTGAATTCTGGTAACTGGCCTTCAAGGCATGCAATAATAATAATAACAACAATAATAATAATAAACCTTAGTTTTCAAAATATCTTCATTTACCTTCCACAGCAGGAAAAAAATTGTAATGCAGGTTTGGATTGACATGAGTGTGAGTAAATGATGCCAGAGTATTCATTCTTGGGAGAACTAAGATCAGAAGCAGGAAAGTGACTTTGAATGGACTTTTATTTACCTTTGACAGAAACCATTCCACATTTCCACCATTCCATTTGAAAGGTTACTTTAGAAATAAGTTACAGATTACGAGTTACCTTTTTAAAAATGTAATAAGTAATGCAACTACTTCAGTTACCTTTATTAAAGTAATGAACTGATTACATCCAAAGTCCCTTTGTCTCGGTTACATCTGATTACATTTTGATTACTTTTCTAAAGTGCTAACAAATGTTTTCAGTTGTTAATTATTTTGAAAATTGAAACAAGGCAGGTTTAACCTTACTGTAGGACTTAACTCTAAATACTTTCTAAGTTTATTTAAAAAAAAAAAAAAGTAATTTTAAAGCTCCACCACCAAAAAATAAATCTGACTTGAACACTTCTTTTTACTCCGAGATCATTCTGAGGTTAAAAACTGATTTAAAGTCTTAAGATATAGTTTAATACCTATGATACTGTTTTTGAAATCAAAGTTTTGCATGGCTACAATATATCAGGAATCACTGGCATCTAACAACGATTTGGAGAAAAAAAAGAAGGTTAATCTTGGAAAATAATGCCTATACATAAATCCTAATAGGAAATAAATCAGTTATCAAATAAGCATGTGTCCTATACTGTTCCTAAACTCCTGCGACATTGGTGTCTCATATTTTATAACAGTCAATGCAATTTGGGAAATAAATCAATAAAATCTGCTATGTGTGTGAAAAAAAATTCAGGTGTAACCCCTTTTGTAATCGTTAACATTTTCATAAGCAACTGTAATTTAATGACAGTTTTTTTTTACCCAGTGACTGTAACAGATTACAGTTAAATGTATTTTGTAATTCCATTACATGCAACAAGTTACTCCCCAACACTGACGGCGATGTCTATGAATGTTTTTAAATTTCCAGTCTTTTCTCATTTGCTGAACAAATCCATCTAAAACAAAGATGCTTCAGAAAACTACTAACTACATAATTACAAATATGATTCGAGTAGTTCTTTCTTCATCTCAAACTGTCAGCTTTTTTTTTTAAAGCCGTTCTGTTAAGTTCTCAAACCAAACCAGGACCCCTGCGCGTGCTCACTGCACATCCTGAAAAAAACAACAACAATCCTTTCCAAATTACAGGCATCAGTCTGTCCTGCTGGTAACAGCCTGAATACACCGGGCAGGAAAAAGCTAGCGGCTGCGGTGAGACAATTTTCATACAACTCATAAGGTTATTACAGTAATGCAATATCAATACGTACATATTCTGTGTAGCTACGCAGAGTTAGCAGCCCTAGTCAGCGAGAATACACTGAGCTGCATGTAGCATTAATCTGGCTAACACATTGATAGCATCTAGATTCTTGGAGTTTTAAATCCAAACGGCGTGGCATAGTTAATATGTTAAAGTAGAAAAACAAATTAAATTAATAATAATAATAATAATACAACTGGTGAGCAGACGAGTAAACTAAAAGAATTAGCAAGAATAGCATGCTAGCAACAGTGGCTTAATGCCGTGACAAGCTGCCTATTGTTGCCATGCAACGGGAGCCCCATAGGGCGAGAAGCACAGTAAGCTGTTTATTCAGAAGAGGCAGTTAGTTGGGCTACAGAAAGCACTACTGAAGCCTGAATAAAGTCTTCTGGTTGGATGTCTCATCCTGCTTTACACAGATGGGCTTTTTAAATACATTTATATGCTTTCTTATTATGCAAATGATTATTTATATATTTCTTTGTTGATTTGACAGTGTTGAGCAGCAGATGCTCTAATTTATGCTACTTGCTAATAGCCCATTTGAAGCACTTGTCCCTGGTTAGGCTTATATATATATATATATATAGGAGACAGTTTATTGTGATTTCCTAGTGTGTGCTGTGAATGTTCGCCTAGCCATTGTTTTAAAATCTGTTTATTTTTTTTCTAAAGATTTTTATTTTTTTGTTGAGCCGTGCCACCATGTTAGTGCCCATCTTCACCCTTAAACTGAACCATAAAATTAACCCTCGCATGGTTGCCATTGGAAAATATGATGGGATACACCCATGCCTCACAGCCGCCACGCAAGCAGGGAAGGTAAATTCTGAAAATGTTATATATATATATATATATATATATATATATATATATATATTAGTTGTGAAATATAAACTAATAATTTTCAATAAAAAAATTCAAAACAAAACAAGCTTCCATAGTGTCTTCTACATATTTATCTATTTGTGTGTTTCCATACATTACCGTACTATCAAGTTTAACTTCTAAACCCATGCAGGTTTTTATCCATAACCCTCACACTCGAGGCCAGAGGCCAGCAGCCCAGAGGCTGAGTCTGAGTACCCAGGACTCTGATATCTCACTGCTCAATATCAACCAGGCTGTGAGCTGTCTGACGGCTGGTACTCTGGGGCCCAACACCACAGGACACACGCTGCTCGTTGGCTCTCAAACCAACCTGCTGGCCTACGACGTTCATGACAACACTGACATCTTCTACAAGGAAGTAAGGGAAGGTTGATATGGCACGTCTCATATACAGTATACAGATACGTTTTTATGGTTTTTTAATATAAAATCCTTAATTTAGAGTGGATTTCTTAGGTTACTTATATCAGGAATAGATAGATTATATTTATGAGTGGTTCTTATCCAAGTAAGACAGAAATGTTTGTTACATGCTTATTGTGTAACAGGTGACTGATGGGGCCAATGCCATTGTTCTGGGAAAACTAGGAGATATCCAGTCCCCCCTCGCCATCATTGGAGGAAATTGTGCTCTGCAAGGTTTTGACTTTGAGGGAAATGACCAGTTCTGGACAGTATGATCATTATACTTTCTGTTTTCAAAACATATTTGAAAAAAAAGGATATTCCTAGATATAATTTTTTTTTTTTAAAGGTCACTGGAGATAATGTGCGATCACTTGTGCTTTGTGACTTCACTGCAGACGGCAAGAATGAAGTGAGGCATCATACTTTTCGCTTTCACTTAACAATGACAAAATACATTTGTTTTGATTTTAAAATGCTGCTTTTATAAATTCACCTTTATATTTACATCACGTCTTTTCCAGCTTCTTGTTGGTTCAGAGGACTTTGACATCAGGGTGTTTAGAGAGGACGAACTAGTGACTGAAATGGCAGAAAATGAGGTATGGGTTATGAAAATAATCTGAGGGCCATTTTGGGGAATTTTTTTTCTTATTTACAGTTGTTGCTTTCTGTTCCTTTCAGACAGTCACGTCACTTTGTCACATGCACGGCAGCAGGTTTGGTTATGCTCTGGCCAATGGGACAGTCGGAGTGTATGACCGCACTGCCCGCTACTGGAGGATCAAGGTAGCTCATACTGGTCCTTTCAAACTAAACCTAATATTATTTATTTTCTTCATTTTCATTGTGAGAGTTATTTTAATTATGCTTTAAAACTCGGAATATAAAAAAAGAAATCTAGGCGAGCATGATTATGCATAAACATAAATGAGTCAAAAATAAATGATATTCATATATATATATTTTTTTCACAGTCTAAAAATCACGCTATGAGTATCCATGCCTTTGATCTTAACGCTGATGGTGTTGTTGAGCTCATTACTGGGTGGTCCAATGGAAAGGTCATTCTTTTAGCATTGACACTCATATTTTCCTCTACAAGGTTTTTGCAATACTGATCAAATGAGACGCTTCCCTGTCTAGATTGATGCTCGCAGTGATCGCACTGGTGAGGTGATCTTCAAGGATAATTTCTCATCCTCTGTGGCTGGGGTTGTTGAGGGAGACTACCGCATGGATGGACAGATCCAGCTTATATGCACCTCTGTGGAGGGAGAAGGTAAGGTGACAGAACTTAATCGTAAATGCATGTTGTCTTTGAAAATTGGCTCATCAAATGTATGTGTCATCCCACAGTACGTGGCTATCTGCCTGCAAGTAAGGAGATGAAGGGAAACCTAATGGATGCAAGTGTAGAACAAGACCTGATCAGGGAGCTGAGCCAACGTAAACAGAACTTGATGCTGGAATTACGAAACTATGAGGAATATGCTAAGGTTATACCTGCTATAGTTAAAAAGTTTTGAATGGACATTGATGTTCCAGAGGCAGTTTTTGGTCAGTGAGATATGTTTGATTTAGGCTCTTCCTGGTGTTTCTGAGGGGGAATCTAAGATGGGAGTAATTCCAGCCAACACGCAGCTCCAGACAGCCTTGTCTGTACGAAGAGCTACAGAGAGCCAGAGAGCAAACATAGAGCTCAACATCTCCACTCCGAATGGTACGGTTAAACCAACTTACTATCCAACACTATTCACCCGCGCAATACAACTGATCTAATATAGGTTTTTAAATAAAAATATGTAGGCCATTCTAACCATGATTGAACTAAAATGAGGCAACAATTAACATAACATAGTCAAAATTTGACTAAAACAAGGAAACAAATGTAAAAATATGACCAAGATTTCACACAAGTGAGGGAACATTAATAAACCATGGACACAATTTAACCGAAATGAGGAAACAGATTAGTCCAGTGTGTCCACGGGTTGAAATAAATGAATGAAATCTTAATTAATCGTCACAGTATTTATGTCATGTGCTCCATAGACATAAAGTTTTAAATGATAATAGTGAAATTTTTCTGTGCTGCCCTCCAGAAACCATCATTAGGGCCGTGCTGATATTTGCTGAAGGGATTTTTGAAGGCGAGAGTCATGTGGTTCATCCAAGTGCTCAAAATCTCTCTGGCTGTGTCCGTGTCCCAATCATTCCTCCAAAAGACATTCCAGTGGACCTTCACATTAAAGCCTTTGTGGGAGGGAAGACAAGGTACACACGTGGACTCATCATGATGGTTGACATACTTCATTATATGGATAACATTTGGAGGATTCATTCTGTGTCCAAACATGCTTGAAAATCAGCGGTTACTTTAAGTTTAAGATGAAGGTATCATAAATCGCTTCTCCTTTTTCTCTCTTCTTCCCCATTTACTACAGTACACAGTTCCACGTGTTTGAGATCACACGTCAGCTGCCTCGCTTCTCTATGTATGACCTTAACGTTGACCCCTCAGCCATACAACCCACAGGAAAAGTCACATTCAGTATCAATGACAGACCACAGAGGGTAAAAGGACACACTCATAATGGAACTGTGTTGCATGACATCACAAAAAAAAAAACCTGTATATTGAATATGAGGCATACGTCTATGTCTGCAGGTGGTCATGTGGCTAAACCAGAACTTTCTGCTAGCCGAGGGCATTGACAGTCCAGACATTATATTCACTGCACTACGTGGAGGAGGTCTACTGAAAATCAACATGCAGCCTAGTGGAGAGGTACTTTTAATGTGTGTGTGTGTGTGTGTGTGTGAGTGTACCTGTGAGTTCATTTCTCTTCATGTCTCACAAATCTCTTAACTTATTTTTGCCTCATCAGATCACGCTGAGAACAGATGACATTGATCTTGCAGGAGATCTTGTCCAGTCTCTTGCCTCTTTTCTGGCTATAGAAGACTTACAGGCTGAAGCTGACTTTCCTATCTACTTCAAAGAGCTACGAGCCACTCTCATTGAGGTTAGAAATGGCAGCATCTTCATAAAGATTTTTGAAAACTTTTTTTTTAGTTGCTGTAAATAACCTTTTTGTTCAAATTAGGTGGATGAGTTTCACTCAGTGCATCAAAAGCTCACAGCAGCAATGGCAGATCATTCCAACTACATAAGAAACATGCTGGTGCAGGCAGAAGATGCCAGACTCATGGGTGATTGGTAAGCATCCCTAGATTGATTAATCAGTCCTCTCGCTTTCTCAGACAAATGTACACACATAAATTATACTGTTTTTTAGGAGAAACATGAAGAAACGCTACATTGAGCTTTATGACCTCAACAGAGATCTGATTAATGAATATAAAATCAGATCTAATAATCACAATGCCCTCCTTGCCCGGCTAAAATCAGTTAACCAGGCCATCCAAAGGGCAGGGAGACTGAGAGGTGAGCGGATTTTTCTAAGAAAAACACATCTGTGGTATTCATTGTTTTCATATCACTCCATATCGGGACATGCTTTCCTGTGCTGTCTGTTATTTGTGCCAAATTTATTATATATTATCTATTTTTCAGTGGGAAAACCCAAAACTCAGGTTATCGCTGCCTGTCGGGATGCCATCAAGAACAACAACATCAATGCTCTTTTCAAGATCATGAAAGCAGGGACTGCCTCGTCCTGAGAAAATGACCTTCAAGCACAAAAGTCTGGAATATCAGACCACAGAGACCTCAAAACTGTCTTGACGTGCCCAGTATCCTTGTGGGAAATGAAAAAGGACTGCATTAGGGCATATATTTGGATTCCAGCCCTCATCTGGCAGCAGTTTTGTGATAAAGGAAAATAACTGGTCTGGTCTTTCAGTACTGTAAAGTCTTGGACAAATAGATAGCCAAAAATACTGTAATTTGTGTACCAAGGCAATGTGTGTGTGGGTAAAACCATTGCTATTTTATTTGTATACAAGCAACTTCTGAATTAAATTATTATATAAATGTGCCTGTTTTCTTCCTCGGTGCTCTTTTAGCATTGAAGCTGAAGCTAGTTTGTTTTCCATTACGGAGAACAGAAATGCGCAGCTATGGGACACGAGTCTACCAAATGTATAATTCTGGTGCGCGTTCCCGATTCCCTGTCCTCGCTCCCAAAAGCGTCTCCAGTTGCTGCGCTGGCATCTGGCGCGCGACGCATCAAACAATCTCGGAGGCGTCACGTGATCAACGAAAGAACTTTCTTTGAAAATATGCATTTAGAAAAGTCCTGCGCATATGACTGCTTTACAATCCACCAAACATGGCTGCTATGAAGAAAGGTTATGTATTTAGTAATGTAGCGCCTTTCGGCGATCTGGAAAAGCTTTTCTGAAACATGCATACGCAACAGTGGATTGCAGCAGCTTTAATAGTGGAAGCAGATGTTTGGATCTGGTTGCATTCCTGTCTTGTCATTGCTCTGCTGGTACACCTTCATCTGGGTAAGTCTTGTAAATGAAAGAATGAGACTTTTTAAGACAGTTCTAAACAAGAATGAAACACAAACATGTAATGCAAAATGAATGCACTTGAAAAACAAAAGCATACGCTCTTTCATAACTGTATGCATGTTCAATTATTTGAAGTAGCCAAAAAGATTTTACCCAAAAGTGTAATTATATGTTTAAAGTTAATTTTAAATGTTTGAATTACACAAAAGTGCCTAAAATATGTTAATGTGGAGCCTCGTTTGATTTTGAATGAATCTTTTAAGCGAACCATGCACAGATTCTTAAGCGATGTATTGAGTTTCGAGGCTCAAATAATGAGCAATGTCGTTCGAACTGAACCAGATTTTGTTCATTCAAAGCATGATGAAAGTCAGTTATAGAGCAATGCAGTACACGTGTTTCTGTGTTGTAATTTATGTGTAAATAATGCTTTAAACTGTTTCAGGGGAGTTTTAGAATATTTATAGACAGGCAATTCTACTTTGGTCTTTTCTAGCGAATCGAATGACAATGATTCAATGACTCAACAAAAAAAAAATAAACTCGCCGCCTACTTGCGAAACGATGTTAATTTACAGAATAGAATGAATCAGAATTTCCAAGAGCACTCTATCATTAGACTGCAGGACAAATGTCTGACAAACTTAAAGGGATACATTTCAAAATAACCTCTTACAATACTCGGAATCCCTCTTGATCATTTAGGTGAGTATTTGAGGAATGAAGCATTATATACATCTGTAAAGGTAAAGAGGTATTTTGTGATTGAACTTTGTTGTGATAGGCTTCATTTTAAAAACTGACCTTTGAAAACAACTTTTCTGTGGATATCACACATGCAAGAGACACCAGTTTAAGCTCTTTCAACAGTATCAAAAATTATTTTACTTTGAAGTGTCAGAAAATAATTGTAAGTTTGTCACAGATGTCAGATGTGAATCCTTTGATAAATTGTTTGCATATCCTGTTTCACAGAAGTATGCGGTCCTGGCTTTATATGGAGCATAACTTTGGTCAAGTAATATCCTGTTTCTCCTGTTGTTTCGTGACATCCAGGATGACTGTGGTAAGTCTCACACACATATCTTACACAATAGAAAATTGTCTTTAATGACTGCAAATTTTATTTAAAAATATAAATTTGAAGGTTTTATTTTTAGGAGGAAAAATTAATGCTGTTCATTTATTTTGTATAGAATTTACTATGACTGTGAGAAAATCCAAATACTTTGGGAAGAATATGAGACTTCAACAGAATTTCTTTGGAAGAATAACACTGAAGCCTGTCACACCATGAGAAGGGTCTATATAAAAGGAGATGTGCTTTGCTCCTTGATTCTGCTGGTGCTTCTCTTAATGCTGTTATATGCACATCAAAGAATAACGCCCGTATGGGGGACTTTGCACATTGAACAGGGGTCCACCAGGTCGAGACCCCTTCTCAGTGGAGCATCAATGGGACATCAAACAAAGCCAGACCCTTCAAAATATCCAGTCATACCTCCTTGCAAACCTGAGGTTCAGATCAAGCCTAAAGCACAAGGACCATCAAAGATAAAATCTCAAAAAGCACTTAGCAAAGCAAAGTCTAAATTTCACCAGCCCTCAATGACAGCAAGTCTGCAACCAACACATGCTTCCTTTGATTTTGATGATTACCTTCGAAAGAAAGACCAGCGGGACTTCAAACTGCTAATTGATCAACCAACAAAGTGCTCTGGACCAGAAGGAGCCCCTTACATGCTGATCGCCATAAAATCAGTAGCAATGGACTTCGACAAACGTCAGGTCGTTCGACGCACATGGGGACAAGAAGCTGTGTCCCAGAAAAACATGAATGTCAAGAGGGTTTTTCTTCTTGGTGTGCCCCAAAATCAAACAGCGCTTCCATTATGGGACAAACTGTTGGGATACGAGAGTCTCACTTTTAGCGATATCCTCCTATGGGACTTTGAAGACACTTTCTTCAACTTGACACTAAAAGAAATCCACTTCCTACAATGGATCAATGTGAGCTGTCCCAAAGTGAAGTTTATTTTTAAGGGTGATGCAGATGTTTATGTGAACATTGACAATATCCTGGAGATGCTTGAGGGTCAAGAGATCAGTAAGGATCTTTTTGTTGGCGACATCATCGTCAATGCCAAACCAATTCGCAGACGCAACAGTAAGTACTTTGTCCCAGAGTTTATTTATGGCCAAGGGATCTACCCGTCTTATGCGGGTGGAGGCGGCTTTGTAATGTCAGGACATACCGCACTGAAGCTCCACCTCGCCTGCCAAGAGGTGGAACTCTTCCCCATTGATGATGTGTTCTTAGGCATGTGTCTACTGAGGATCGGCCTTCAGCCGACTCGTCACGAGGGCTTCCGCACCTTTGGAATCATAAGACCGTCTGCTGCACCCCACCTCCAGGTCTTTGACCCCTGCTTCTACAGAGAGCTGATGGTGGTGCACAGTTTGACAGTCCCACAGATCTGGCTCATGTGGAGCCTTCTTCATGACCCTAACCTTCAGTGTCATCGCAGTCAGGATCCCACCGTTTTTCCCTTTCAGTGGAGCGACAAGATTGGGAAGACAGCTGAGAACAAGGCAAAGGAGAAGCTTAGGAACAACGACTATGGGATGAAAGTGTTTGTGGAACATTAACTCCAAGATAATCAATGTACCTTGAAAATAAAACATCAAAAAGAGCTGTGAGAAAATCCCTTCCCTCATTTTGATTTAGTTAAATCATGGCCTTGTTTAAAATAAATTGAGGTTAGTACAAAATGACCACATTTGAACTAAAATGAAACAAATTATTAAGCTGTGGGAACAAATTCTTAAATTGTAGCTACGTTTTATTCAGTTGTTCCTTTATTTGAGTTCAATCGTGACCTCAGTTTAACAATAAGAATAACAGTGAGGCAATGGATTAGTACAACCTGGCCATAATTTATCTAAAATCAAGGATTGAGATGTTGGAACAATTTCTTTATTCATGGCGGACTTCCTTATATGTTTAAGAACTGCTCTTTTCTATACATAGCGTTGTCTAATGGTCCTTAATGATCATACTCTAAAAAGTGATTTGTGTATCACCTCTTATGCTATATTCCATGTTATTTGAAGCAATATAGTAGCTTTGTGTGAGATGTTTAAGATCTCCTTCAAGCCAGAAATTGGAAGTAATTTGTGTTGAAACACGCAATAGCTGAATGTATATGAACATTTCAGGTTTGGAACAGCATGAAGATGAGTAAATTATTATTTTAGGGTGAACTATCCATCTAAAAGAAAAATGCAAAATGAAAGAAAAATAAAACTTGCAAAAGTTCTTTAGATGGTTCTTTAAAAATGTACAAATAGTTTCAAAGCTGTATCATACACACAAACTATTCCTCTATTACTGTAGACTTCAGCAAATTGATAAAGATGTTGTGGGAAGTCGTGGCCTAATGGTTAGAGAGTCGGACTCGCAATCGAAGGGTTGTGAGTTCGAGTCTCGGGCCGGCAGGAATTGTGGGTGGGGGGAGTGCATGTACAGTGCTCTCTCCACCCTCAATACCACGACTGAGGTGTCCTTGAGCAAGGCATTGAACCCCCAACTGCTCCCCGGGTGCCGCAGCATAAATGGCTGCCCACTGCTCTGGGTGTGTGTTCACAGTGTGTGTGTGTTCACACTTCGGATGAGTTAAATGCAGAGCACGAATTCTGAGAATGGGTCACCATACTTGGCTAAATGTCACGTCACTTTTCTTTTCATTTTTGTATAGGAATCACAAGGGAATCTGATACATTTTGTATGCACAAAATAATGTTATGTTTATATTCTTAACATAAAAGTATTGGGTTATGTGTCATAGAACAGACTATTACTGTATATACTCTTCATTAGAAAAATGGCACTATTTATCAAACTGAACCATTTTTCTTTGATTATTGTGCTGTATTGTTTTGGATGATCTGCTGTCTTTTGGATTTAGATTAAACTGAATTAAATGATTGAATTTAGTAAGTAGCCTGCTGTGAACATGAACATACTACTACACTTTGAGCTTGGTTTAAAGTGAATAAAAAATGTTTTTAACAAAAGACAAAGGATGCATCCATTCTTTCCCTCCGTATTTATTACATTCATTCTTTAAATATTTTTCTGAACACACTGTAACAGTTTTAATGAACAAAATGCAAAATTAGCAGTTAAAAAAATGAATAATGCTTTCAGTAGATTCAACGAGGAAACTAAAATCCAATGGTCACAGCATTGTTGCACCATTCTGAACTATTGACAAACATATACCAGACCATTCTGATTTATTATCCATCAACACAACGATTATTGCTTTAAAAAAAGAAAATAGAAACAACAAAAAAATGGCTGATAATGTTGATCTTTCATGTACATATTCCTTAAATCTACAGAGGTAAAAATATCTGAGATACAAAACACCACATTGCAATCAATTTAGATACTTTTTTTAATCGAGGATAAATCCCATTTCCAGAAATTGATTAAATGTACTGAATCCACAAAAAATAATCACTTTGGAGGATGGGGAAAAACATACAATATAGAGGGATACAATACATAGCATTAATATGCGTATTACACTGTATGGAGGTTGTCCATTTCTAATTACAATCCTCAGGATGATCATTCATTCATTCATTCCGATGCAAAAATAGGATAAAGTCTGAAGAAGAAACAATATAGCCAAAACCCATATGATGAAAATTAAGCACTCATTTGCTCCTGGCATTAAAAAAAAGACATCCACCTGAGATTGGGCAGGCAATCAGCCCATCAGACCACACTCCTCCTGTAATAAAACTCCCAAAATGACACTAAAACAGCAGTTGTGTTATTCCTTATTGACAACGGAGGTTCCAACTGTGCATTTTAAATCTGATCCTCAGTCCTAAACAGTTTTAAAATCTAACCATATTAAACTCATTAAAGTGGAACTTCACACCGTTTTCAAAAAGTACAAGGTTGTATTTTGATAGAAACACCACAACCACTTAGTGAACCTAAAATCATGAAGGGCCATCTACATGTTCTAATATATTTTTAACTCATGACAGTATTTTTCATATGCTGCATTTTGAACAGATTAAACTATGGAAGCTTATTTCCACCATGGAATAAAATAAAGATAAAAATGTAATATCTACAATTTTGACCTTTTTTTTGTACAAATTGTGTTTATCTCTCACAATTCTAACTTTTCTCCTCAGCACTGTGAGTTGACATCTCACAATTGCAAGTTATAAACTATAACTGCAATCTTGCAATTGACTTTTTCATAGAATTGTCAGGAAAAAGTGAAAATTGTGAAATTAAAATGTCACAGTTTTTATTGTGTTTCTATGGCGGAAATAAACTTGCATAGCCTTTCATGAACTCAATACTCAACCAGTCCGTTTTTCCTTAGTTCCTTCTAATATTCAGGTACGACTTTCAAAACAAAAGGACTGTAACTATCAAATAAGTTTTACATGCTCAGACATACACAAAGCAGTTTTTCAAACAATTTCATTTACAGAGAAAAAGTCAAGACAGGCTCGGTAGGAGATGAGGCACAATGTTAATAGCATCTTCCTTTTAAATGACCAAAAGCTAAGGGTAAAATATATTAAAAACACCACTGACAGCCTTCCAGCGCAGTTAATGTAACAGAAAGCTAAAAATGCCCGAATTAGCCTGAACCACACACTGCAGAAGCCTGAAGGGAGGTGGGAATGACACCAGCGAACCCAAACTTGACAGCTCTGGGGGCCTCGCTGCCAGGCAGCACAGCAGTTAGAGGTGAACAAACCATCAACTAAAGTTAAAATGCACTAGTCATCATTGTTAAATCCTCCTGAAAGTGGTCAAATGTAGGTGACTTCATCCAGGACAACAGTAGACGGAAGCTGCTATAGTGTCCCTTCAAGGGCTGGCAAAGAAAACCAAAAACTCTCAGTATGTTAGCAGTGTAGGGGAGTTCCAGATGTCAGCTGATCTGATATGGTACCATTAGGCTGATGAAACAATGAAAATGGTGTACGTTATTTACAGATCTGTACAGACATGGACATGGCTACAGACAACATCATGTCTACTTACCAATCAATCGATTGAGCCACTATGCTAAAAACTGTTCAGCGACTGTATGGATCAAATCAAAAGGGAATGTTCTTACGATGTGAATTTAAAACGACAGAGAGCTAACCATTGTTTCTTCTTTGGCTAACGTTTTGGCAATCAGGCGACAGAAGACAATTCTGCAGTTAAGACTTTAAGATACTGAATAAGGTAAAAGAACTTCACATCTTTGTACTGTGGACAAAAAAAAAGACGCAAACAAAATTCAGCGGGAAGGAGAAACAGTGATGGGTGGATGGCTTTTCTCGCTAATAGCTTTGAAATCCAGATTGCACGTCGTCGTTCCCTCCCCCGTTGACCTTTCCCTCAGAGACTCGGCAATTAAAACGTTCCTCAGTGGACAGGAGACAATTATCAAGTAAATTAGGTGTATTTTAGTGCAAATGTTCAAAACGAATGCGCTCACGAACAACAAAACAATAACAGAATCAACCGTAAAGCCGATGTACGCTATTGAAATGGGAGGTAATCTGTGCTGCTGACTTGGTATGAAATGAGTTTATGAATCGTTATGTGTGTATGGGAGCCTGCTCATGTGACACAAAAACATTTTCACAGCACTGGATCCATACTGTGCTAGCTTGTGCTTGGAACCTCGCATAAATGCATACAAAACACTCGTCATTGAATTTTGCTGCGAAAGTTTGTCCTCATTTGACTTTGCTCTCATCCTTTGCTTGATGGAAAGCAAATAAAGTAGAATTCATGTGCGTTTTTGTTAAAGTGTTTACCATGCAGAGGAGAAATCGCTTCACTGTTTGCCCTTTGGTGCGTCTGGTATGGAAATTTTAGAAGGTTAGGCAAAAAAAACAAACAAATATGCTTGTGTGGATCACTGGATCACTGTGCATCCACAAGTATTATAACGATGCTGTTGATGTTGATGCATGTCTGGGTTAAAGCTTTGGGGGCAAAGCCAGGTTTGCACGGTTATTTAGGTTCATTAGCAGGCTGAGGGCAGCCTCCATGCTATTACCAGAGGAGGAGACCGAATTGGGGCCTCTATTAAAATGTGAAGAGTGGGCGGGGGAAGGGGAATTCAACTCCAGAGAACTCCCAGCATGTCTTGCTTTAGCTTGTGTGATGGCAGCAGTGAGTGAAGGCACACTCTGCTGTTCAGTTCAGAGGCTCTGCAGGGCTGGATGGGCACGGCTTCCTCAGTGGGTGCTTGGATCAGCACGAGCCAGGCTACTTGGACGAGGAGCTCCATAGAGAGTCACAGAAGCTATGTGGTTATTCTGCATGACCTGCAACCACAGCAAAAACATGCAGATGGGATCCAGTAGTTAATTAAGTGCTTAGTTGTGTATGCAAAAAATAGGGACTTTTTTAATTGTCTCAGACCATTTAGGATGTATAATGTTTGGATAAAATAAAATTTGTGACAGTATTTTCTCACATATTGTGACAAAACCAAGTGAAATGGCTTCTTAAATCGAAGGGCTTAAAAAAAGCGCAAAAATATGTTGTTGCAAAGTTATTTTGATTAAGGATTACAAGGGCACATGATTTTAAAATATATGATGTGCATGGATAAATCCATTTATATTAAATACTGCAATATTCTATAAAAAAAAAATGAAGTTCATGGTGACTTTAATAGTGCATGCTTATTTCCCCTATTTTTACATTTAAAATACCTTTGCAGTTATCTAATGCTCTCTAATAAATAATATTATCTTTAACAAATATGAATATCCATTTTTCATATTGTACATTTAGTGTGATGACTAAATTCACTTACAGCAATTCAAATGACTAATTTTCAATGATTTATTTTATTTTAAATGTATTAAAATTAAATGGTTCTAATAGTGGCCATTTATTGGTGGTTACTGGCCATAACATGAAAATAATTATCTGTTAAACTTCCTGTAGCTCAATTGGTAGAGCATTGCGCTATCAAGCGTAAGGTTGGGGGTTCGATTCCCCGGGAACACATGATAGGTAAAAATTGATAGCCTGAATGCACTGTAAGTCGCTTTGGATAAAAGCGTCTGCTAAATGCATAAATTTAATGTAATTTTTAATTTTAAACTGTATCAGCTAGATACACATCCCTAGTAAGAGCACAAACTGATACTGTAAACAGCTGTGTTAATACCAAATCTGACATTCATAGATATTTATTTATTTTTTAAACTCATATATTTATTTTTAAACAGTTTGACTAAGTAAAACAAACTGTACACACAGTTGATCTAGTCACATACCTCAAATATCATCCGCTGTAGTCCAAAGCAGAATGTGGAACCAAAAGGGTTGGTGTTGTTTGCTGATGATGACCTGCAGCAGAGCATAACTAATCAATTAATCAGAGATTATGAACAGGTTTTCATATGCAGAGGTGTCTGTCTACTTCAGTTTGAATGAAACCATGTGAAAAACTACAGAATTGTTTTATTATTATTATACAGGCAGTGTTGATATTTCTAATAAAATCTTTCATGAATTGCACTAAAGCTGAAATAACAATTCTAAAACTATATTAAATAAAAACTCAAATGAATAAAAATTACAAAAGCACAACTAACTAAAACATAAATAAAAAATTGTAAATATACAAAGAAAAGCTCATTTAAAATATTAATAAATACTATACTTCTACATAAATAATACTAAAATAACATGTGGCCAAATTGACCCCCACGGCTCTTACCTGTGGAGCACAACTGGTTTTTCCATGGGGTGTCCTAGCAGCTCCTGAATCTGATCCCACTGAGTGCAAAAGTAAAAAAACTTTAATGAATTATTAATCATATACAGTAGTGAATAACACAGCATTAAATGCATATCGTATATGTTGACTATACAATGAAGTCCATGAACTCACTTTGCTGTAGGTGGTCAAAATGCAGTCCTCACTCTGAGCATCTGCCCCATCTGAAACACAATTTAAAGAATAAGAAAAACACAAAACACCACAGAATAGCAATCTAGTCCAGAGAATGTAATATAGACCTTTCTTAATGATGAGAGGAATCTTGAAATCACACCGATGATATCTGAAATGGAAATAAAGGGCAGTTACTCTGATGCTCTCGTGGAATATGACACTCAAACCACTAATCCTAAACACCGCAAACATTATGAAGTGAAAATCAATATTCAATCAATATGTCCAGACTGCAAAACCTCCAGAATGAACTTCCCAACAGCCGTGACCAACTGAAATAGATATTCAACCAAATATTTACAATGCTACAATAAATCATACAATTAAAGCAGATAAACGAGACTCACATGTTGAAGTTGTAATGGCCAGGGTAGTTGGTGTGAAGGACAAATTTTTTGACCAGGTGGGTTGCAGAGTCAAACAGTATATCCTGAAAGATATAGAGAGAATAAATGCTCAGAGTTTAAGGGTTTATGTAAACTGAACAAACAAAATCTACACTAACTGCATGTTATGGAGTAATTTGAAGTAATGTAACTAATGGAGTCATTTAAAAAAGATACTCACCACTCCCAGAATATAATAGTTAAAGAAGTAGTCATTACACTTGGATGGGACTTGCTTGTGAGGGGAGGGTGAATGGATCTTCATCTGAGACGTACAAAAAATGAAAAGATATTTCAAGACTAATAGAATAAATGGGAGGGAATGTGGCTTTGCTGATCTTGAGAATAATGTGCCGTGTTTTGTATTTATAGATTTGGTCATTACCTTATCCTCTGACTTGTAGAAGACCTTATGTGGAGAGCCAAGAGCACTCAAAACATCCTGACAAGAATCTCCAAAGTAGATGTTTCTCTCAACGGCTCGCACTTTCGCATCAGCCAACACTCCCGGGCCACATCCTGAGAAAGTGAAAACACAAACAATGTGAAAAAGCTGCATTTCAAACAGCTTATTTGTTTGCTATTTCATTTTCTATTATTACTGGATCATTTATAATCTGGATTACAGCACCAAGATTTCACTGTGGACATCAAGGCAGCAGGAAAATTGTCAAAAATTGTAATAAACACACACTGCACTGAAACCTTTAGAATCAGTATAAGTTTTTATGTTTTTGAAATAAGTCTCATTTTCACCAAGGCTGAATTTATTAAATAAAAATACTGTAAAAACAGTATTTCAATTCAATTCAAGTTTATTTGTATAGCGCTTTTTACAATACAAATCGTTACAAAGCAACTTTACAGAAAATTATGTTTCTACAATATTTAGTAGTAGCTAGTAGTTTGTGCACGTTTGACAGGATTTTAGAAAAATAAAAATAATAATAATAATACAAGACGTAGTCAGCTAGAAGATGAACTATCAATATTATTAATTAATAGTAATTATATGATGCAGTCACACATGTAGCAATAATTGTTAGTTCTGTTTGTTGATTCAAGGTTAGGTAATATTGGGAAATATTTATAGCTGAATTTCCAGCAGCCATTACTCCAGTCTTCAGTGTCACATGATTTTTTTTTACTGACCCTAAACTTTGAACAGTAAATAAATATCCTCACAAAATGAATGTTAATAAATTGCTTGTTTTTGAAGACATTTTGTTTCTTTTTTATGATAGATGAAGCTAATTTTCTAAATAATATTATTTATTAACCATAAAATATTGTTGAAATCCTATGTATTTTTCTATCCTAAAATGCATGATTACATAGTTGCATTTGTTTGTGTTTTTCTCTGCTGTCAGCGACCCATATCATAACAGACCTGCAATCCTTTTTTGGGTCACGGCCCTCCAGCTGGAAAACACTGAACTCTATAGTTAAACTCACACAACACTGATTACCCAAAGAATGGATAATAGAATCTCTATAAACATCTTTGTTAAGATCAATACATCTACGAATATGCCAGCTTTATGGTTTATTCTATAGTGATAAAATAAACCCATGCAGTTTGTTTATGTTGGTGATGAATAACAATCAAACAATACAAATGTTTATTTATCCCAGAAGCACAAATTACTAATGCTGATTTGTTAAGCACTGCTTAACTTTGGGAATAACATGTCATGATTTGCCTTTAAACACAGAAGCTTGCCAGAAAACAACTGTTGCTCTCATCAACACACTTAAAATGAATTTAGTCATATGCATGTTTGTTAAAACACTGCATAAGTATGTCTGAAATTTGTTTTATGGATAATACCTGCAGTGAGTAGGCGAAGTTTGAGACCCAGCGGTCCTGCCCCATCTCTTAACACCTCCACACTCTCTGCATACACATTACCGAGGTAACAGGCCAGAGGCATCACTGGAGCCCTGTGAAGAAATATAAAATTTACAATGTTCTCTGCTTGAGGAAATGCAACCCACAGATTTCTTAACAAGTGCTTAAACTGAACAATCAAAATGCACCCATGGTCTCAGACTAAATGCAGATTAATGCGCCACTGGGCCACATAAAAATTACAAATAGACATATTAAGACAATGTCTTTAAACTTTAGGGTAGGTAAGTAAACACATCAATGCTCAACAGTATGCAGCTGTAATCATTCATTAGTACTTACACCACCTAAAACCCCACAAATATCCAAACACATGCACGGCTCTTACTTGGTTTCTTGAAGGTTGTTTCCAGAGTAAATGTACATCCGTTTGACAGTGGCCCCATGGGGAATCTGCAGGGAGGCCAAGCCATGGGCAAAGTTAGGCTGTCAAGGCAAAACAGCTAGGAGTAGAACACAGTGTCTGTGCAGGTGTGTCTTTTGGTGAAAAGATGCTCACATCATCACAGTAATGTATTTTAAATAAATGAGTCAGGGTTATTATCACTGTCTAAAACTACTGAACTACTGATCATTTTTGTTCCCTGAAACAATGCTAAAATAAAATACAAATATTAGATTAAAAACTGTAAACACATTAAAGTTGAAGTTTAAGCATGTAAAATGAAATAAAACTGAAATTAAATAATTTGAACCAAAATAGTCATTTTAAAAAACTAAAAATGAACATAATATCACTAGAATTAAACTAAAACAAAAATTTTAAAACTGAATTAAACTGAAAATATAAAAGTTTAATCTAATTAAACATGAATAAATTCTAAACATAATAAACTATGATAGTATAGCAATAACCTCATAAGTGTCATTTGTTTACATTCAATAATCTGTTTATCTGTATGTATCTTAGTTCATTAATAATAAAGTACTTCATATTAATATTAACATTGTCAATAATTAACTAGTAAGTAATACACACCTAAATTGTATTTATTATTATTTATTTTTACTTTATTTCATTACTAATAAGAATGGTGGTGTTTTATTTTTTGTAACCATTCTACAAACAGTGCATGAATAATTATTATGCAAGTTGATATTCTATAGTATTGGATTACAAGCACATTTTACCAATTCCAAACCACATCAATCTTAATAACTACTATTAATTTTGTATTTAATAATTTATAAGTGATATATCATTGTCCATGAAAGCTGGAAGTGAAAAACTCCTTATGTTCAGGTTTGCAGAATTCTGAAGCAGATTTTAATTCAGACTGAAAAGTCAATAATTATTAAATGCCCATTAGAAATATACAAAACTATTGCAATACAGAAATTGCAAAGTCAAAACATGACCACTGGACAGCAAAATGGTCAATGGGTCAGCATGGTCCAAAAAATACAAAATAAATAAAAACCTGTGGAGAAGAAAAGACAGCATTTTGTCTCTAGTGTCCCCATTTTCCAAAACTGTAACCTACCTTTGGTGCAAGGTGTCAGGTTCTCAGAGACTTTGGTTAGGTAAAGCATCCTAAAAAGGACCCTCATTTAATAAGAATAACATGCTGAAGGTTTGGAATTGGTACAATATGCTTGAAAAAAAATATGAACTTGCATAATAATTATGCTGGCACTATACAGTACCTAGCTTTATATGTCTTTAGGCAGTGGGCAGTGAAAGGAAGAGTACACACTAACAAAAAAGTTGAAAATACCATGGAAATAACATATTTATACATCATGATAAAAAAATGCAATACAATGGTTTTACCTGTATTCTTTGACACTCCATCTAAATACCATTAACATGGTATTATTCAGTAGCATGAACACAGGGAGCGAACCTAGTCTCACCTCATATTTAGGAGCTTCACTCCACGAGTCCAGCTGGAAAGAGAAGGAAAGCCCTCGGAAGTTCAGGTGGAAGAGCTGCTCGGCAGCATTGTAGACTGGACAGAGATAACATGAAGCCCACAATAAATACACAGACACAGTAAAAAGGAGTCTGGACAAATAACTGACACAGCCAATAAATCTCACCTCCTGGATGAGTAGCGCCAAAAGACTGATCAATCTGCTCAATAGTAGGTGCTATTGCCTGAGAGTTAAAATGTACTCCACTGTAATGAACAGAAGAATGCGTCATTTTACAATCCTGTTGCTGACAAGGAAGTTATTAGTAGAAGTTAGTAAATCTTAATTCTATATCTATAATATCTATATTCTATAATATCTATATTGTATAATATCTTAATCTTAAAAATCTTAATTCTGGGTGAAACACAAATGTAATCCACAACTACTGTAGCTAAACAAGATGACTTACCAGTATTTCAGTTTCACTTTGCTCAAATCGTACACTTCAATTACCTGCAAAAACAACACTGACTCAATGGAGATATATTTGCACCCTAGTGTAAGAAATAAACATATTTTATCCCAAAATCTCTCTCTCTCACACACACACACACACACACACACACACACTTCACTTCTCACCTTCAGTCTCTGATTGCAGGCATCAAACAGCAGTTTAATTCCATCCTGAGTCAAGTTGAGAATGAGGTCGTGGCTGAGTGGCATCTGTTTGAGGGACAGAAACAGGTCAGATAAGGATACAAATAAAGCATATACTTTAGTGTCTTAAATAAAAAGCTCACAACATAGACATTCACAGACATAATATGGCAGATCCGTACTTGTTCGCTGTAGAGCACCTGGACATTTTTGATGATTCGGCAGTGTTTCTGTAATATCGAAATGGCCTGGGCCAATGGCATCCCTGGAAACAAATCCAGACAAACAGATAATTACATGGCATAAAACACATAGTCAAAGGGTAAATAACTTGTCAATGTTTATAATAAATTATTATTACACTGCACAGTCCAAAAGTAATATATATATATATATATATATATATATATATATATATATATATATATATATATATATATATATATATATGTTAAAGTTTAATGGCCCAGTCACACCAAGAACAATAACTAACCATATTAACCATAAAACCTATCTTAAAAAGAAAAGAAAAAACAATAGCGGAACATTTCAGTTTATGAGCGATAAAAACACTGAGTCAAACAAAATCATTAATATTTTAAAGCATGCGATGTTGCAATTATCATTAACACAATACATATATAAACGGATAATAAAATAATTTTTGTATTTATTTCTCATGTATTTATTTATTATGTAGAAAGGAAATAAACGGGATAATATCAGTATCAAATGTGATGCAAGAATGCAGTAATGCTGATTCCATTCATCATAATAAGTTAAATATATTTATAATTTGAAAAATATTTAATATATTGTTATCTTTGAATATACCTGTATCTGCCCTAGTGAAACAAAATAGAGGGACGAAAAAAAAAACAGTGAAACCAGGACTTTTTCAGGTCAAGTTAACCTTAAATGTGAACGTGTCACAGAAAAAGTGATGCAATTATGAAATCCTGATGGCAACTGACTATGTCAAATAAATCAGCTCGTTTTCAAATGCTCTAGAATTAGCTATTTCAACATGCAATGTTTACTTCAGCTTTTGATCTGATCTCACACTCACCTAATGCGAATTCCCATTGTTCATTTCCTAAAGATCGCTCAGGAACGACCTCCAGGTCCAGCATTGGCGGGGAGAAATTGGGAATATCAACGAGGATCTCTGACTGTGCCAGATCTGAGTCTTCCCTTTCGAAATATCTTGGATAATCCACCGTTAAATCAACAAATCAGTCAAAATATAACGAAGTAGTATGATTAAAAATCTCCCACACGCTTTAAACACAGTTTGAGAGACACAGGACACCACTGACGTCAGATATGTCAAAATACAAGTGATGCAATCCAGTTATCAACGCATTCCACTGGCACCATGCTTATAAATAACACTATAAAACGAACAACAGATACACACTAATAAAAAGGTCAGTATGACAAAGCTTAATTAAATTAAACAAGTAAACTGTATGTCATTCACAGCGACCCGATGTCAATAAATGAAGAATTTGTTACAGGTTGTTACTCTTTTATCAACTTCCATAAGCATGAATTAATACAAGACGTTATTTATCTTATAACCAATATATAGGCGAACAAATAATATAACTGCTGTATGTTGTAAAAAGAAAAGAAAAACAACAACAAACACTTTGATCTGACCGTTGGCTTGCTCCTAAATCACATAAAACACATTAGCTACTAATTATTACATCAAACGGAGAAAATGTCGTGTCCAAACAGATAAATTACATACATTTAGGCTAATTATGGCAACGATCACTGCCCGAGATAAGTCAACATACACACATCAGATTCGCACGAGCCTCGCCTGACGTTGTTTTCTTTCTTTCCGATGATTTAACAGCAAGCAAACAGATCACCACTTATGGCCACCATCTGTTCATAATAACGCGGATTTCTCCGGGGGCCGCCGTTTCGCGTGTTGGAGGTCGCGCAATATTACATGCAGCTTTATTTTCCGGTGTCTCTGACGTTTAAGATTTGCTTAAGATGATAAAGAAAGAGCCCCTCCGTGCCAAATGCAACTTCCATCCAAAACACCATGATCAGCTGATAATTCAACTTCCCATGCGAGCGATATAGCACTTCCTGGCGGCAATTTTCAAAATAAAAGTCAAAGAGAGCGCGCACTGGCGCAGTCCGTGAAACAGAACATAGACTGCAGACCACAAAAACCCATAGACAAAAATAACACAAAATAACAAATAAATCAATAAAAAATATAATAATTAAAGTTCGATTCGATAGTTCGATAGTTTCTATGTCGATTGATCACTGACCAGATTTTATGTGACATATTATTAGTTTGGTGCTTAAAGCTAAATATTTATGTCGGAAATACTACTACTTTGTACATCCAAATTATACGGTAATCCCCTCCAAACTGATCTCCAAGCTCAGCGATCTTGGAATCAGCAGATTTTCTGACTAACAGACCTCAGTCTGTTAAGTTAGATAACCTCTCCTCCTCCATCATCACCCTGAACACTGGAGTGCCCCAAGGCTGCGTACTTAGCCCTCTCCTGTACTCCCTATTCACCCATGACTGTGTTCCTGTTTATGGCTCCAACACCATAATCAAATCTGCACATGACACCACGGTGGTAGGTCTGATCAAGGATGACGATGAGTCAGCCTACAGGGATGAGGTGCAGCACCTGGCTGTGTGGTGTGCCACCAACAACCTGGAACTAAACACCCAGAAGTCTAAGGAGATCATTGTGGACTTCAGGCGGACTAGGAATCATGCACACACACCCATCTACATCAATGGAGCTGTAGTGGAGTGTGTGTCAAGTTTCAAGTTCCTTGGCATCCACATCTCAGGTGACCTCACCTGGTCCCTAAACACCTCCACCCTGGTCAAAAAGGCACAGCAGCGCCTTTACTTCTTACGGAGCCTTAAGAAAGTTCACCTCAGTCCCAGGATCCTTGCTGAATTCTACCGCTGTACCATTGAGAGCATACTCACAAACTGCATCTCAGTATGGTACAGCAATTGTTGCTTTCCAGCGGGTGGTGAAAACTGCTCAACGGATCACCGGCACCCAGTTAACTTCCATCGAGAACATTTAACAGAAGCGCTGTCTGGGCAGGGCAAGAAACATCATCAAGGATGCCTCTCATCCTAACCATGGACTTTTCACCCTCCTTCCATCCGGCAGGCGTTACAGGAGCCTATGCTCTCAAACTAGTAGGCTCAAGAAGAGCTTCTTCCCCGAGGCTGTGACACTTCTGAACTCCACACCACCAATCTAACCTGCACCTGCTCTTTTACTGCACTGGTCACAGTACTTTACATACATTATTTGCACTATTCATATTTTGCACAGAATGCACATGGTTAAAGCTATTACACTATAGACTGTCTAAAGTTGTTACTGTACAAGCACAGTAACCTATTTCTACAAAAATATCATTGCACTACTGTTTTTTTGCATATAATACATTGTTCAACAATACTTTTGCACACTCATCCAACTGTATTTATTACCACTGTTCTCACGTTCCTGCTATTCATAATGTATATATAATCCTTCATTGCTCTGTTCATAATGTACATACAATCCCTACATTGAATTCATATTTATATTCTGTATATACTCTGATCAATATTGTATATAGCAACTCCACTGTACATTCTGTATATCATAGCTTTACTTACTCTGCACTTTTATGTATATAAAACACTATATTCTTGCACTTCTGATTAGATGTTAACTGCATTTCATTAGCTCTGTACTTGTACTCTGCATAATGACAATAAAGTTGAATCTAATCTAATCTAATCAATATACATCAGTTGATTTTTGGTCTGCTCATGGGATTTGTCCAACAGTGACGTATAAAGAGTGAAAGTAAATTTTTTTTTAGCTCATCTCACATAACAGGCTAGGAAATACACAAGACTATATAAATTTGCTTAAAAAAATTATTATATAATAAATATAATAGACTTTAGTCAGAGTACCGCCATATTTAAGCTGTGCCAAGCACCAAAACGAGGCTTTTAGGTGTCAAGTGTGGAGTGTTTTGAACTCTGCTATTGTTGAACTTATCAATTGTTCAGCTGACAGAACGTATTACAAAAGACTTCCAGTAAACAAAAACTCCATAAAACAATGCATACCACTGAGTACACTGTAAAGTCTATCCCTCACAGCCTTATGTTCATCAGCATAAAATTCAGTATTGTGTCTATCCTGATTAAGGTCTATTAGGCCTACTGTGTTTGTCAATATAAGGAGTAACTGTTATGGGCAGGGACAAATATGTAACTATTTACTTTTTCTTATTCATTCCAGCCTAAGGCTAGATCTGACAGCTAAATCAATAAATTGAGCCTCTGGTCACATACAGGAAAAGCCACACCAATGAACACAGTCATTTTAAAATGTTATAGATCGAGAATACTGATAAAAAGCCACCAGATGGCGTCATTCATTGAAAGCCTGGAGTGACTGGTGCGTGCTTTCATAACAGTGCAGGTAGATTACAGTACAGAGAGACAGTGGTGAATGCCCAGATTAAGCAAACTGTATATTATTATGTATACCCAAAAACATGACATAAAATGTTCTAATGATATCTTCCTCTGGTATATGACTATATTGTTCTAATTTAACTTACATGTGTCTGTGTTTCCTGTGAGTAGGCCTACTTTGTTCACTTTTGTTCGTCACATGCTCATTTGGTACAAATGTATTATTACACACACACACACACACACACACACACACACACACACACACACACACACACAGTGATTCATATAAACACAAACATTTTTATGAATCCTTGTGTGTATGTAATACATTAAACAAAAATGAAAGAGCCAAACATATTTGTTGGGAAGATGCATAAACAGACTACACCAACGTTTAAAAGCTGAAGAGTGAGTGGTCTAAGAATTGCACAATATAATAGTTGGATTCAAATATATATGTGTATACAGTACATTTAAGATAAGTTTATAGCTTATAGTTTATGATCCTTGTCTTGATCTTATGCCATTATATGTGCGGTACAGCGTGTGCATGTTCTTTGAGAGTTTGTATATGTAACAAACTATGTTTGTTTATTATGTGAAACATGCTTTTGTGTGTCTGAGAAAACCCCATTTAACCCTGCATTGTCCCATTGGGCCTTTTTCGTAATTAAGTAGCTTCGTAAGTAGTTGTGGATAAAAAGGCCTGGTAAACAAAAACTGTCCAAATAGAATGAAAGATTTTTTGGAAAACCCTTTAAAAGAGTATGCAATATATTCACATTTGGCACAAAGACACTGTGAATGATTTGCAAAGCTCTGTGAATAATTTGACTTTCTCTGCACCAATAGCCCAGATCAAAACTCCAATTACATTGTTTGTGGAAAAATTGTTGGCCCTGATTTTATTTATTGTGTTTAGTAACAAACCTTGCCAGTCTGTTTCACAGGGTTTTTTGTTTGTTTTTATCCTTCAGATGGGAACATGATGAATAAAACAAAAAGTAAGGAATTTTAACACATGTTCCTAACTGTTAAAAATAACAGAAAAATCAGTGTCTTCTTATTCAAACAATCTAAAACCACATTTCTGTCCTTGTTTTGAGTTCTGAAGTCAGATTCACTGATGATTTTCATGTTGAATGAACACAACTCAAATAAAATGATAATCGTTTTAAAAGCTATCAATAATGAAATAATATAGTACATTAAAAACAAAGGCAATTAATTTACTATTATTATAACTTTTGATCAAACACAAAAAGAGCAATGCTTTTGTCAGTTAAAAGCTTAAATAAAACAATATTAAAAGTTTAGACACTCAAAGAATATGGCAACACATTTGCGGCATTAAACAATCTCTGTATGTTTGAACCTACATTTTCATAATGGCATGCTGTCAGTGTGTCTGGATTTTTAGTCTAAAACTTTATGAATAATCATCTTCAGAAGGATAGTACAAACTCAGGAAAAACTTTCAAGTTTATCCACAGAAAACTCCAAATGTGTAATGTAATCACAAGCCAGCTGTGTGCACTTGTAAAGTTGTTATAATCCCTCTCTGTCCTATAAACAGGAAAATACATAATATAAAGCATCATGCGTGCATCCAAATAATATAGTTTATCCTAACGTCCTGCCAAGTTTTCCTTTTTTGGATATCACTGCTCTTTCATCTATTGTTAGCAAACTGATAAAAATTTTAAGGAGAAGCTATATACCATTAAAATGGTTTTGTACTAAGCTGTGGTTGCCAGAACTAAATCATTAAAAAAAATTAGTGCACTGCATATATTACAAGCATTAGATGATGCCATTTTCATGTCATTAAATCACTAAACTTTTGTAGTTATTGTAAAATGCACTAATAACACAGGTGGATGGTAGAACACATGATCTGCTAAAGTTAAGAAAAGTGCACACTTATCCCTAAAGAGTGCATATCAATACCTTAAAGGTATGCATTAGTACCTAAATGGTACATTTTAGAACTTGAAAGGTGCAATTTAGTACCTGTTGAAAGGGTACTGTCCCAGAACTCTTTTACCTAGACATACAATGCTAAAATTATAAAATAAAGACAAACAAACAACATAAAACACTCCTGTGCATTGAAGAAAACCTTAAAAAAAAAGATTTTTAATTAAAATCTAAATAATTTAGATGATTTGTGGATGGAATTCTAGCCCACAGTTTTTGTCAAGATATTTCTGTTAAAGTGCATATCATCCTGTAAATTCTAAGATAAAATGATAAAATGTGTAAATTCTAAGCTATCCCCTTACAGATTCATGACACAAAAATGCCAAACTAGGCTAAATGGATTTAGTAAGTGAATGTCAACTGCGGTGTCCACAATCTGAGTTACAAAGAAATGAAGTTATTTTCCTTTAGCCTGCTTTGTTTTCTTTTCTAGCAACCCAAAGCAACTCCCAGAAAGAGCTCTGTCATGTTTGCTTGTTCTCTCTGTGCGAGCAACTCTCAGCGTTAAGGGTGGACGTGATATTTCAAACATCAGATCAGTGCGTTTATGTATTGGGTGCCCGGAAATTTTTCCAAATAAACACAGCTTGATTCAACTTGGGTGGGCAGACTTATCAACAGACTAATTCTATAAACAAATGAAGGATAACCGAGCACACCATTGGCTGGTAGGCAGGGGACACGCGGGGAGAGAGAGAGACTCGAGGCTTTCGGCAATGAAAATTTAATTAATGTGGGTGGGCTGAGGGAACACAACGAGTGTTTATCATAGACAATTTATTTTCCAGCGCTAAGTCAACATAAAACAGCAAAACGGACAACAATTATTTAACAGTTTAGACTCATGAAGCGGACACACCGGTGGCGATCTCCCCAGACTGAGACTGTCCTCCGAAGTCATGAGTTTATACAACAGCCCTGTGCCACAGTCCGGCGTGCCTGCGCCGGCTCTCACTCTCGCCAATTCCTCCCTAATCTATGTTTACGGTGGAGAAGTTGGAGGCATCATTCCCGCTTTGGGATTCGCGTCCAGCCGGCAGGAACCACCGCAGAAACCTCCCTACAGCTACATCGCGCTCATCGCAATGGCAATTAAAAACTCACCGGACAAGCGCGCAACGTTGAGCGGCATCTATCAGTTCATCATGGACCGCTTCCCCTATTATCATGACAACAAGCAAGGCTGGCAGAACTCGATCCGCCACAACCTGTCGCTGAACGACTGCTTCATCAAAGTGCCCAGAGAAAAAGGACGACCGGGGAAAGGCAGCTACTGGACGCTGGACACTAAATGCCTGGACATGTTCGAGAACGGAAACTACCGGCGACGCAAGAGAAAGTGCAGGACTCAAGAGACGGGAGAGACTAAGATGGGACATAAAAGAACCAGAGCGACGACCCTGAACTCTAAACTTCACCAAAGTGCTCTTTTGGAGAAAGAGCCGCTGCTTAAGGACTCGGATATAAGCAAACGGCAACACGAAAACCATCCCGAAAGAGATCTAAACATCCAACCACAAACTAACGAGCACGCCTCAAGCCCCACGATAGACGGGTGTTTGGCCCCCTCGACCACAGCGGGCGCTGAACCAAGATGCCCGGCTCCCGAACAGACCAGCACAGTGTCTCTAAACAGTCTTAATGGGACAAATACTGCGCCCTTAAACGCGCAGGGGACGCCGGTAGCCGTGATGAATGACACAGGAAGTGCGCAAACTGGAGACGCCAAATCCAAAGAGACGAATCCTGAGACGCACCCACGAAAAACAACAGACAAATCAAAGGAGTTCAGCATAGACAGTATTCTGTCAAAAAAGGAGAACCAGTTCCAGCGGAGGTGCGGCGTTGCCGGAGGAGCGCCGGTCGAGTGTTTGGAGTCGCGCGGTTACGCGCTCTCGTCCACGCTGTTGTACCCTCGCGGATTCCCGCTCTGCTCCTACCTGTCTCTCACCTGTCCTGACAAAATGCTGAACTTCAGAGAGAAAACAGATGAGAAATTATTCTTTTGACGACCCTTTTATGGCTTGACGAATCCCAGACTGTAGCAAATAAATTGATGTCTAAAGTTTCAGTGAATTAATTAACCTTAATATCTTCAGTGTTTTTTAATTTTTTAATTTTTATGATTAATTGCAAACAAAAAGCATTCAGGGTAAAACGTGTCATTATTTTTTACTACTACTACTTTTATTGTTGTCGTTATGGAACTCAACATGGGTGGCCACTCTAAAGCACAGTATACTGTACAGTATACTAACAGTAGTTAATTCTAATGATGTGTGTACTATGATCAAGAACGCACTCCTGGGCACAGATGTCTTTGTAAAATGATAATGTTTATATGAGCAAGGGTTTTATATGTTCCTCTCAGCACTTATGACAGATTCTTGACAAACTGCAATGTGCTGTTGTTCTTTTCCTCTGCTCTACAACTATACACAAATCTCAAACTTGATTTACTGCTTAAAGATACATTTGAGGAAAGAACAGCAAATCAATTGGGTTGTACCTTGGGCTTTCAATGTAAGATTTATACTGAGTAAGAGAACTCAATTCTTTAAATAAACAGTGAGTATGAGTACAACCTTGTTGAAATAAACATCTTCAGTTTCCTACACGAAATAACCTGATATACTATATATATTATAAAGTAGCCTACATGTGTGTGTATGTATTCATGAATGGAAGACCATATGTAATTTATATACAGCCAACTCAACAACTACTTGTTGCAATATGCATAATCCTGAACTGTGAAACTAGTCTACCACATGTATTCGTTGCCACCATATATAGCCATAAGTGTTTTTTTTAACTGAAAGGTCTAAGCCTCACTGAGTGCAAATCAGGAATGCTTGTGGAAATAAATGAGCTTCCCACATTCAAGCAGAGGAACTCACATCCACAAGCATTTCCTGTGTATAGGATTCTTTTGGTCAGAAGTGTAAATAGAGCGTCATCCATCTGAAGGTTTGTAGAGAGAAAGAGACTACATCTCTCAATCTGCTGCCTCCATCTGTCCTCCTCTTCACAGATGGGCTCCTTAGATGGAGCAGTCTGCAGGACTGAATTTGCCATCCGTGATCATCATGAAACACTCCTATCTCTGAGGTGATCTTTAAGATTATGACAAGAAGGTTATTTCATATTCAGCAGAATTTCTTGATGACATCATTGTAACTTATATACTGGATGAATTACATGATTTTTAAGACTTTTATACTGATGCCACTTTGAGTGGTGGGGGTTGTTTAATGTTTATTTTGCTATTTTCTTACAATAAGTGCTGTCAAAAGCATACCAAAATAAATCTCAGTTTTTTTATATTGCTTAAGATAATTGTGCCCTCTAGTGTTATAATGTAGTTGCAATACTCATCTCAGTTAACACACATAGATGAAATTTTAAAAGAATAGTTGAACCAAAAATGCTAATTTTCTTAAAAATGTACTTGCCCTCAGGCCATCCGTGATGCAGATGACTTTATTTAATCAACAGAACAGATTTGGAGATATATAGCATTTCTTCTCTTGTTCCCCGATGGATCCTCTGCAGTTAATGGGTGCCGTCAGAATGAGCAGCTGATAAAAGCATCACAATAATGCATAAGTGACGTAAGTAATCCACAAATTGTGTGTTTGTAATCAACAAATCTATCATTAAGACATATTTTTATTAAGTCCATTCTTTTCCAAATAAAAAGTTATCTTGCCTGAATCAGGAGAGAAATATGCACAGATCACACACTGTTTACAAGTGAAAACAGTCCAGAAGAGTTCTAAAATATATGTGATCAGACAACAGGGGTAGACTTTTTTCCACTGGAAGAAGCAATATTATGAATTATGGAATCATATGGGTTAAAATGAGATGTTAAATCATAGACTGGAGTCGTGTGAATTACTTGGGATTATTGTGATGCATTTATCAGCTGTTTGGCATCCATTCACTGTAGAGAATTTATTTTCATTCCTTTTTGCGTGAACTTTATCTTTAAGATACCAGTTTATGTTTTATCAACGCATTTTCATTTCCATCTCTGAAAAGATCCAGTTATGTAATACAGATGGATTGCTAAAAGTCTTAACTGCTGGATATCTGGCTAGACTATTTTTTATTTTAATTTTGTAGACCTTTTGGTAACCACGAAAACAGTATCACAGAAGGCAAATGTTGCTTGAAAACAGCTTGAAGCTGATGGACCACAGAGCTGGATGTGAAATAATGACAACATTCTCAGTTTGTGTTCTGTCCTTCTTAAGCATTATATTAAAATAAACATGAGAAGAAAGATTATCTTCCTAAGAGTTTAAAAAATTCACACCCGAGAGCGGATAGCCGTCTCATTTTCATTTATTTGGACTGGAAATAGAGCACACTTTCTGTGGCCGTAACCACAAGTGCTCTACTGTGAGAGGTTGCCAAATGAAAGCATATTGACTATAAAGCAGAATTTGATAAACAGCAGTCACCTAATTACAAAAAACATATCTCTGTCACATAAACACAAACATATTGTTTGGCTGACTTGAGGCAATTACTCACTTCTTTTTTGTGTACTGAATATGACAAAAACCAACATTGAATCAGATCCACAAACAGTTGTTTCAGAACACAAGCAAGTCAAATGTAAAATGCTTTTGACACACTGCCTTGGAATGATTTCAAAATAATTTAAAGGATCATGAAATCAGTAGCCTATACTTTCAGTTTGATATTTAAGGGTAATACTAAGAATACATACATTTTTATGATTTTAAACATTATTTATTTATTAGAACAATAATAATATAATAATTCTATTAGAATAGTGATAAAATAGGAAGAAACTTTTTTCATTCATTCATATTTTACACATTACGTTATCTATCCCAACAAACCATTTACCCTGAATCCAGTCATGAAGAGGTCAGTAAGCCATGGTTCAAAGCTTGGATCCCATTTGAGACAGAACTGACAAGGCCTGATAGATCAGACGGGGGTCAAATCAAGAAAGAAAGAAAGAAAAGAAGCCATACTGCAGAAGCATCATCACCCTTGTCTCATGCGCAATCACGTCTCTAGGCAGCATTAAATCATACCATTTCAAACCGCCGGCATCAAAAGAGTTTTAATCTGTGTGTTTATTATATATTTTCACTCCTAGCATAAACCAAACTCAGTTGTCCAAATACGCTCTCAACACTGAGGGAGGGGTGGGGCTCTGATGAAGATTGATGGTCTCTCTGGGAGGAACATTAGCTGCTAATCAAGTTATGTTTCCTGGCGCACTGTTTTATACATCGCTATTTGCATGCGAAAAGCACAAGATCCATGTTTGTTATCAGGCCTGCTTATGAAACACACTCACACATCCAAGTCAGTGCTACCCATCGAGATAGCAATGTTAGGAGACACCTTCATGGATTAACTAATCTCTGTTTAATATGAAAAAACAGACACTTTCACTACCAACCAAACTTCACAACAGGGCACAATTTATAATCAAGTCAAATATAGTAAATTTAAAAGCAATTCAAGATGACCCAAAATGTTGCAAAATGTTAGAAAATCTGAAAAGAAATAAAAATAAAGCAATAATAATTTTTTATTATTAGCATTAGTTTTATTATTATTATTATTAATAATAATAATTAATAAAAATAATTATAATAATAATAATTCATAATAATAAATAATTTAAGACATTATAAATAAGAATAAAACCAGTTAAATTAAAGAAAAGCAACAAAAAACCTTTAGGCCTAAAAATGATATTGAGTTTAGGGCCTAAACATAATATTTCTCACTCCCATTTCCTGCCAAACACCAACATCCACACCACATGCAATCTTAACTTGAGGTAAACCAGGTTACCTATGATTCCATATGTACTTATTTTTTTTTTTTTTTTTTTTTACCACAAGTGCTCTTTTTATCGTAATGTAAATATTTGACGCTTATTTTAGGAATCTGAGGTTTATTTGACTTTTATGCCCTCATCCAGCAGAGATTCTGCAGTACACTAAATGCAAGCCTGGTGAGATAAATTTGATGTACGAGTGATCATCATATCAACCAAATTTTCAAATGACACATCATTAAACACACAGATGGACACCCGCTGCTTTCGTGTCAAATGTAAAACGTGCTCTTTGATTTGGAATGACGTCATGAAGTATTCGCTGATGATTGTGTGTTTATATCTTTTCAGATGCCCGACTGAGAAGCTGTAATAGGAGGTTAGCACAATAAATATCTCTCTCACCCGCACATATGGCCGCACACAGTAATTGACATGATTACTCATGTGACTCATACCGTGAAAATACAATTTTTGAGGGGAATAACAAAGAGCCATTTAGAAATAAACTTTCAAGTGTTGTTCTATGCGCCAAACTAAATATTACACATATAACCATCATCTCAGTGGATTATGCACCAGCTGGCTTGGAAATGGTCATTTTCCTCCAGTTTAGCTCACACAAACCAAGGAATTTAAATTGACTAACAGCTGCTGAATGAACACTTTTTATCTTGATTTTTTCGCAATAGCCCACCCTTGTCCTTGCGCATTCCCATCTTTAAAGCTAAACTAAATAATTAAAGTATAATTGTAAAAATATTTCACAAATGCTTATAGATCAAATTGTTAAAAATGCTTATGAATTATTAAATGTTTTGGTAACACTTTACAGAATCTCTTTTGTTAACATTAGTAAATGCATGAACTAACATGAACAAACAATGAACAATATAGTTTCACAGAAGAGGGTTACTGTAAATGCATGTGCCCTCTGGGCACAGTTTTCCTGATGCCACCAGGGTGACGTTTGCATTGATGGCTTGAGCCCGCCATCGCTGCTAGCAGTCCAACTACAATCGTTCAGGTGTTTCCTTGTTTAAGCAAACCTGCATTTTTCAACTGAATGGATTTTTTGTTGATTTCAAACAATTATTTAGCTATTGGTTTGGCACTGAGGCGCTTGCTACCTATGCCAACCTATCATAGTAGGATACTAAATATGTACTACCAGTTATAATGCTTTTTTCACAGTATGAGTTTATGCTGATTTTATTATGAATTATTACATAACTTCCCGAAATACTTGATTCTGTCTGATCAGTCTCACAACTACTTCCTAACATTTTCCATCGTCCAGCAAACGCAATTAGGGATGGGCGGATCGATACTTAAGTATTGATTTTTTCGATACTGATGTTGTATCTAAAGCAGGGATAGGCAACTCCGGTCCTGGAGGGCCACTATCCTGCAGAGTTTAGCTTCAGCCCTCATAAAAACTCACCTGCCTGTATCTATCTAGTAATCCCGAAAACACTGATTGCCTTTTTCAGGTGTGTTTAATTAGGGTTGGAGCTAAACTCTGCAGGATAGTGGCCCTCCAGAGTTGCCTATCCCTGATCTTAAGGATTGATCCTCACATAAAAATATCAATTCTAAAATGCATTTTTAACCATTAATTTGATTTATTTATCAAGAAATGTGGTGCATAAAATAAGCTTCTAAGTGGAAAAAAAGACTTGCGAATAATTGTGTTGGATAGAACCATTTCTCCTGCTCACTAGAACACAATCAAATGCTGAAAGACAGAACCAATCAATCACAGACAGCGTTTGCTGCTGACGCATGGCTCACAGTGCTTGTTCAAATAGGTCTGCATTTCCCAAAAGCATCAGAAGCATAAGTAAATCTTAAGAAACCATTGCCACATTATCACATTACATAACATGTATTTTTTATTTTAATTTAGCTAGTTTGTGCAAATAAATTTATTTAAACTGGTTTTTAAATGTTCAAATGGATTGTGTTATGTTCTGTAATTGCTGTTAATAAATCGGTCAGAAAAAAAATATGCTTCACCTTTAGGGGTCCATAAGCCTGGCAGCATTTTACAAATATTAACCATGGTTTTATTACTGTAACCACAGTTTACCACAGTATTTGTAGTAAAACTGCAGTAATCAAACATTTACTTTGGTAATAATAATAAGTAATAATTTAGTACTTATGTAACACCATGTTTATATTTCATGAGGTACCCTCAAAGTTTGTAAGGTGTAAGATGTCTACCCTTAAAGCATGCATACTTGTACAGTATACTATACATGCATACTTGTATAGTTGCACCTTTGAGGTTACTGTCCCAGTAAAGGGCTAACATACAATTATAGTATATTTTATTTCTGACAGTGTAAACAAAAAAGGCCCATGAAATGTTAAAAAACATGGCTTTAAAATCTAATATTAAGTGAGTATAATTACTGATTATATTATTTTAATAATTTAAAAGATAAGTTTAGTTTAGAGGTATCGGTATCATATCGGTATCAATATCGACGATACTGGGATACTGAAAATATCTGTATCGGATCTAAAATAAAATAAGAGGTATTGTCCATCCCTAAACGCATTCAGCTCAACCGGCGCTACTTTCACATCGCTTGTATCACACCGTGGAGTTGCTTTCATTCCATACAAATTCAACTGGTACCATTGCACCAGTTTTCATAATTTTATAAAAATCATAATTTTTGTAGTGAAAATCAATCGAAGGCTTAAGTATTACTGTATCACTGTTGCAATGTTTGTTTTGTTGCTAGTGCGATTGTTTTGTATGTTGCAATGGGTTATATTTTTTAGGGGAAGCTTAAAAATAACCAGTGTTGGGGAAAGTTACTTTTAAAAGTAATGCCTTACAATATTGCGTTACTCCCAAAAAAAAGTAACTAAATACGTTACTTAGTTACTTTTTATGGAAAGTAATGTGTTACATTACTTTTGCGTTACTTTCACGTTACTTTTTAAATATGAGCAGGGCTTGATTGTTTTTAATATAAGAAGTTCTATTTATAGCAAATGTAAAAGCCCTTTCACACCAAAAAGTGTAATGAATAAACCTCAGGCTGAAGGAAAAGTAAATTCACGTCTGTACAGTAGAACACAGGAGAAGAAGGTTCAACACTCTTCAGCAATAAAAGAAAAAACAATGAAGCACAATTGTTAGTTTATCTAAAGTCATTTTTTAATTATTAGTATGGTTGAACTGGATCATTAAAGGTCAGCAGCAAAGACACTGTTAATAAAATGGGAATAGATAGATTTGTGTTATTTAATATATTTAGTTATTGCAGGTTTGCGTCATATTCTGAGTTTGCATTTCACTGTTTTGATTAATTTTGATGAATACTAAATCTGTTTTGTTTTTTGTTTTTTTGTGAGTGGGATGAATTAATGCACATTCACATTTAGTCTAGAACTACAGTAACATGTTCACACAGCGCACACAACGCCTCCATACTTCCGATTTCTCCCAATATGGGAACAGGAGGCTTGTCAGTCAAAAAATGGGAATGCAAAGTAACTGGCGTTACTTTTTTGAAAAAGTAACTCAGCTATTTTCTTGTAAATTAAAAAGTAATGCGTTACTTTACTAGTTACTTGAAAAAAGTAATCTGATTACGTAACTCGCGTTACTTGTAATGCATTACCCCCAACACTGAAAATAACAGATGGTACATTTAAGACTGTAAAATAATTTAAACCCTGACTAATATTTTATATCCACATTTTTATTTATTTGGTGAGTTGACATGATACGAACAATCGGGATCTGTCAGAATTCTGAAATTCATGTTATTTAATAACAATTTTAGTGAAAAGCGAGGTTTTTTTGAAGACCATTTTAATTTTTGCGGAAAGTTGTCACAAAGTTGTAATTTCCACACACACATCTAAATTATATCACAAGGTGAAGGTACACCCCGATATGAATAATAATAAAAAGAACTAAACAACTACACTTACTATATTACATTTAGCAGAAAACACATAATTTGTTCTGAGAATGAGTATAAAATGCTAAATAAGCCTATATAGATAGAGTAATTTTTTTAACAGAAAAAAATCTGTTTTCGTAAAGTCATAATTTTGTTGCAGTGGTTACTATTAACTAATTTCTTAGCGTGCATTTTGGTGTATTGCATTAAAACAGAATAAAGGCACGATAATCAAATTAAACATCAAAATTATACATTTTTAAACATAGTATAAGGAAACCCACAACAATTAAAAATCTTATACATAAAAAAATGTAATGACCACTTTTTAAATACATCGATTATAAAAGAGATGTGATAAACTAAATGAGATTTAATGCTTCAACTTACTTGAAATACTTTATAATATTAAGGAATGAGGATTTTATGTTGTATTATCATGTATCATGGGCCACTGTGTAACTAAGAAAGCAGACCTTGCAGACAAAAGACATTAAATTTGCCATACTGTCTGCTAGTGGGATTATCATGAAGACCTACATGTGTTTCACACACTTCTTATAATGAGGAAACTTTTTGAGCAACAGAAGGCATCCTGAAAACAATCGCTTCAAGTTCTAAGAGCCAGATGTGTCGGCCAAATGTTGTCTGAATGAAAGTGTCTATGCATGTCTACACATACCTTTACAGTTGTGTGTGTACGTGTCTATGAAAGCTCCCAAGACCCATTAGTGTGTGCTTGTGGCCCCTGTTACAGACCACCCGGCTGTCTGGTTCACACTTAACCTACAGGGAGAAACTTGACTCTAGTTTAGCCTCCCAAAGAGGGCTTGGAAAGTGCACTGGCCTCAGAAGTCCCCTCCAACTGACCGACTATATCAAACTCTATGTAACCGGCCAGCCAAACATCACACCGACACACTAACCAAGTAAACAGCATAGGGGTTCAAACAGAGAAACTCTTTATGAACGCACGAGAGGATGTATATGTCTGTTTATGAGATTCTGTGTTTGAAAGTGGGACGACAGAGATATTATTGATAAACATAGGACTTACCATCAGGAAAGAGAGTCTTTTGTGTTCCATTTTCCTTAGATTTCAACCCCAGAACATTTTCAGTTTTACATGGTTGGCACAAAACCATTTTTGCAAGAAAAATGTCACGGGTAATTAATATTTTGATATTCATATTATAATATTTCTCATTATGTGAGGCCTTCACATCAAACTTTTGAAATATAAATGATCACATCCCCTCAGCTTGTATTTTTTATTTCCAACACCAGGTCCCCATGGGTTCAATATAAATTAATTAAATTACCCATAGACAGAATAAGAGAAAGAAGAAATGAAAAATTAGTCAAAAAAGACAAAGAAAGAAAGTGTAGAAGGACGTGATTAATCACTAACTGCTGGAGATAAGGAGAGTGTGTCCATTGTTTGATGAGGTCTGGGATTAATTAGCAGTAGTCGAGCTCTCATTGTGTGACACCAGTGCTTGGCCTTTCACAGCTCATTACGGTGTGTCCAATCAGTGCAGGCCAGTGTGACTGCTGTTTATTTATACACACAGCCAGCCGTGGCAGTCATTTGGCAGCTTTCTTCACTGGAGAGCCTTAAACACTCCCACATTGAGCTGAATCTGCTCAGACATATTCTGCAACACATTATTAAGCACAGAGTGCCATCCTATAATAATCTTGTAATGTTTTCTCAACAGTTTTCAACATTTCTAATAATAAAAAATGTTTCTTGAGTACCAAATCAGCATATTAGAATGATTTCTGAAGGATCATGTGACACTGAAAACAGGAGCAGTCTAATGGTGCTGGAAAATTCAGCTTCGCGTTCAGGAATTAATTGCATTTTTAAATAAATTAAAATAGAAAACAGTTAATTTAAATTGTAATAATATGTTCCCCACATTACTGCATTTTTAATCAAATAAACACAGCCTTGGTGACCATAAGAGACAGGTTTTTCTTGTTAAGGATGCTTTCATACTCCATAGTTGATTCTAGAATGAGGACTTATAATATAATAATGCAAGTAACAGGAAAAGAGAATTGTGTTTGTATATATTTTTTTTAAATATATACATTAATAATAAACACCTCATACATTAGAGACAGGTCATCACCTCTCTTGTTGGTTTCCAGGTACGTTCCAATAGGGCACTTAGGAAAATACAATGCAGACCACTGAGCCTATATGAACATAAATGTACACAGACAGCACAATATTAACAACATCATCTGAGATGCAAAGACCATACTGAATCCAGCACTTTCCTGATACAACCATGCGCTCACGTAAAACAACATTCAGACATTGAATAAATAAATTCCTAACAATCTGATAACCCGTTGAAACCAGCCCATATTTGGCATCCAATTCCTCAGTATTCTGTGAACAAAACAATCTGTATTTACAAACCAAATATATTAACTTTACATTTTCCTCAGATGGAGGACATGTGATTCAATACAAGCTCTTGAAGTTCCCACTCAGTGGTTGACATCCACCTCCACCGAGCTACAGTCGAAGCAGAGGGTTATGATTGCTCTCTACTGGCTTGAAATGTAATTGCACAACAGTGTAAGTAGATGATAAACAATGTGCATGCATACCATGCGCTAAAGACAACACTGTACAACAATGAAACAGCTGCAGCATGATACTTTTCATTAACAGCCTTGAATTCCAACCACAAGCATTATCCATAGAACACGAACACATCTACTGGTGTGTACTTGTGAGTACTACCCCAGAGAGTCATGGGAGGATAACAGCATGCTGACGCAGGTTTGTTGGTACTAAAATGGGGAGATCACATCTCACATAAATGACTAAAGGCACTTTAAACCGGGGAATAGACATAGTTCCAGTCTCAATATATTTGGATGACCCCACCAACACAATTAATACTCAATTTATCAATACAGGAAGAACACAACATCAGAAAAGTGCAATAAATGGGAACATATAACAAGAACAGACCAGGAGAGACTTCTGGAAAGCAGATGGACTTAGAAATATTGACTAATATATACATTTTGTTGATAATGATTTAATGAAATACTGATATTGTTAGACTATTTTTTTGTCCGTTATTTGTCATTGTATTTGCTCAAAAGACACTTTTAGTACTATAGTTCTTTGTGGAATACTGATCATCAGCGCTTGAATGGATATGCTGATGTGAATGGTAGAGTTTTGATGGTTTTGGATATTCACTCTTCAGCCATCTGCTCAATGTGGTCACATAGCAGCTTGTATTGCTCTGAAAAAAAAGGATAATAAAAAGTGTGAATTATATTTACACATTCTCTATCATTTATTTTTTTTTTTTTAAAGAATACTGTAACTTAGTAGTGATGTATTTAACTGAACAAAAGTGACAGTAAAGGCATTTGTAAATGACAAAAGATTTCTGTATCAGTTAATTCTGTTCCTTTTATTCATCAAAATGCATCAGTTTCCACTAAAATATTTTATATACTAACTGTTTTTAAGATTGATACTAATACAAAATATTTACTGAATATCTCACACTAGAAACTGTTTTGAATGTATTTAACAATAACTTTTTTTTTTTTTGTAATGGTACTGTAATTAAATGTCACACACCTATAAATGTATTTATTTTTTTTGCAAATTTGAAACAGAAAGCTGGAAAGTGACAGTACCTTCATTCAGGTTTCCAATAACTGCCTGTTTCTTCAGGAAGTCATTACAGAGTTTCTTGCTCAATCCAAAAGCTACCATGTTATGGGTGAATGTTCTGGATAAACAGAAGCAATTATTTATAAGCATATGAGCATACCAAACAATGCCCCTAAAACATGCAATGAACAATGTTTATTATTGTGTAATTGTGTTTAAAATTAGACTAATGCCATGCAGCTTACCCCAGCTGACCAAAAGTGATGTTCTTATTAAATCTGGAGCTATCATCTTTCTCTTCCTTGGTCATATGACACCACTTTTCACTGAAGGATCAAAAACAAGGGGGTCAAGGTCAGAGGTCACTGATATTTCTTTCATCAAGCATGAGAGACCATCCGAGATCATCAACACAATATCTTTTATATTGTTAAAGTTCACTCAGAAACATTTTAAACACATCACAATAAATAGGTTAGAGAAAAAAAAAAAAAAAAAAAAAAACATACAAAAGACCAAATGTATGTTAGCCATTCATTGGTGCTCATGCAAAAGTCAACAAACATTTTAGAATAAGCTTTAGTGAGCAGTCAGCTGTAGCCATGATTCACAATGAATCAAAACAAAAACAGGACAAAATTAAAAAAACAAAAAGCATATGAGCAACACGGAACCATGGCATATTTCAGCTCACTAAACAGGAAAAAAAGCTAAGGCAATAAATTTATGCATTTTTCCATGTGCAAAATTTTCCTTTTCTAAAAAATAAAATAAAATCTTACTGGATTTTTTTTTTTTTTTTGGCCCTGTCTTACACGATTACACAACTCTATTCTGTTCCAATGCATTTTTAATGTTAGTTTTTAGCCTACCAGGTCAAAATTGTAGCAAAACACTTTGCAAAGTGATAATAAAAGTCTCTTCTAGAAGAGATTTGTTGATTTGATGAATCCTTTATGCCTGTAGCACAAACAGTGTGGCACAAACAGAATTACAAGTCAAAGTGTAATACTTACCATTAGAGGTTCTTTTAAATCCCCAGCCGTAAGTAAGACTGAGCACTATTAATAGTTATGCCTGCTGCCTCTAATAGTTCACGCTGAGTAGGAGCTGACATAGCAATCAATAAGCACTTGGATACAATACATTCTGACAATACAGGAAAAATCAAAGAGTGAATACTGTGATCTCACTTCCCTCTTCTCATTTTGTATAATGTAGATCAATGGTTCCCAACTGGTTCCAGAACACTCTTTTTTTACACCGACCCCAAAACAGTCCCAAAATTGTTTATCGTACAAAGGTAAACAAAAATGTCCTTGGTTAAACATTGAAATATATTAATATTATGGTGAGGTCATGATGAGGGCATGTCATGCAACCTGTTCATGTTGGCCAGATGAATTTGACATAACATGCCAAAATACTGTGTTTGATTGGATGCAAGGCTTTTGAAATCAACAACAAAGCCATGTTCCCTTTCAGTTTTAAATTAGTAAGACTATTTATTTTACTATACTACCTGCAAGAGTGTATGGTTGTTTTTATTTATTAATGTTTTCCCTGATGTCAGAATAGATATGCTACTCACTTTTATGGCACAATTATTAGTATTTTAGTATTAATAAATATTTAATCAATTTAAACAATGTTAAAGTTGTGCAATGTAGACAATGATTAAAAAGACAAAGCATTATGTCTAAGGCAAATGTGACAAACATGAGTCAGTGTATTTTTTTTTTTTTTTTTTTGGGAGGATCTAGTTTCCTTTGAGTGCTGATGAAAATGTTATCAGAATGTTACACAACTTCCTGACTGGATCCTGTGCTGAAATATATTATATAGAGGATTTTACTGGGGTTCCCACTTTTTTTGACCCAAGAATTTTCTAGTCAGTGAATTGCATTAAAAATGATAGCGTTTACATTTCTAGAGCTAAAAAAAAAAAAAAAAGAAATTAATAATTTTATTCAAAAAAGCAACAAAGAACAAAAGTTGCTGTAAAACTTACAACAACAAAAAATACATTTTTAATATATACTTATATAAATATATAAGCATACTTCGGAACTTTTTTCTTAAATTTATCAAAGAATCCTGAAAATAAAATATTGCGGTTTTCACACAAATTTAAAGCAGTAAAACCATTTTCACTGATAATAAGAATTAAGAATACTTTTTTTTACCACCATAGGAATGCATTACATTTTATTACAGAAAAAAAGTTTATTTTAAATTGTAATAATATTTCACAAATTTTTATTTTTACAGTTTTTTTTTTATCAAATAAGTGCTGCCTTAGTGAGTATAAGAGACATTTTCCCAAACTCCCTCCACTTCCTTTCAATCTTTAACTCTCAGTTCATTCTAACCGATCTATCTTTCCCCTCTCCATTTTAATCCTCCTTTTCTTTGCCTTTCCTGTCTCTATCTTTCAATGTCCAGGGCAGCAGACGGAATGAAGGACAGACCTTTCATCTTTCTCCTCCTCAGCCGTCCGCCTACGTGAGAAAGCGTGGCAATGGGACATAAAGGGTTAAAGTCCCATGCAGAGAGAGAGAGAAAGAGAGAAAGAGCCACAGAGAGAAAGAAAGGAAAGAGAGGATGATGAGCAGTGTGGAAGAGTAACCATAAGAGCACAGAAAGGCTGCAGGACTGCTCCATACTGCAAATACACCGTAAGACTGTCATATGCACCGGGGACACAGTCACGCACCTCCGCTGAAACTTCTGGCTAGTTTATTTCAACATCACTAACAATCTATCAAACACAAAGTAAACTCTCAGTCTCTCCCTCTGGCTTGAACAGACACACAAACAAACACGCAGTCTAAACAAACATGCAATCTAACATGTGCATTAGGTGCCGTGCGAAGTCTGTTTTGTTTAATAGCACGATATATCAGGAGAAAGAGAAAAGAAGCACTCTATAAAAAGTCAGAAGAATTACAGAGTCTACGGTGAAAAAACCCTTCAATCTCTCACCTCGTGGTGGGGGATCTTTTATTTCTCTCACAGTGGACGGCATCGAAAAACGCTGCGTTCCAAAACCTCAAAGTGTGCCTTTAAAGAAGACAAAGAGAAACAGATGCAACCAATTTATATATGGTGAGTGATCGGACATAGTGCCTGAACAATATTAAAACTGCTTTCAAAATGTCAACAGACAAGTAGATGAACGTGGATTAAACCCACCGGCCTTCTTTCTTGCTTCAGTTTGTCTTATTGCAAAGAGATTTTGTTTTGTTTCACAAAAAATACTTTCTTTGGTAATCTGACAACATTAATGTAATGCAAAAAATTGTGATATACAGTGGGGAAAATAATTATTTAGTCAGCCACCAATTGTGCAAGTTCTCACATTTAAAAAGATGAGAGAGGCCTGTAATTTTCATCATAGGTACACTTCAACATTTTGAGAGACAAAATACTTTGATATATGCCCCCTTAAAATGTACATAAACTACAATGTCTTAGGGACAAGTTAGACTTTTGATGACTGCAGCGCCGCGCAGACCGTTCTCAATAAAGAATCCTGCTGAAGATTACCCAAGAGTCTCCTGGTCTTCGTTTCTGAGTTCCCAACAGTTTTTGGTGCCATGACCCGGATAGAGCTTCTCACCTTAATCCAGTTTGATACTGCAATCTCAACAAAGATCTGACTTCATTCCAGACTGAATCTTTCTGTACAACCAATGGTTGGTGAGTGTACCTCTATCCAAAAGAACCTTTAAGACCAGAACAAATGTGTTACCCTCTGCGCCGTCAGAGAAGAGTTAACAGACAGCTGTAGGGTTTGGTTAACTAAGTTACCCTCTAAAAATTATATTTTAGAGATGAAAGATCCTCTGTTTAGCCAGGGAAGATTAACATCACATGCTAATATTTTGCTACCCTCTGTGTCTCGGCAGGGAAGTTTAGCATAAAGTGCTAATAGTTTGTGTCTTTATCCTCTGCTTGCCAGGGAAGTGTTAGAAGTGTCCTTTTGTGTCAGAAAGACTTTACAAAATGTTGCAAAGGAATCCTAAACTGATTCCAACAACTAAGAAAGGTGGACTAGCTACTCCTTCATGGACAGACAGTGAGTTCAAATCATTGTTAGGACAGCACATGGACTCAATAGTGACAGAGTCAGTCAGATTGGATTTGATAAAGAAATTTGGTATTGATCCAGAAAAAGTATGGTCAATTGAAGAATGTAAAAAGGTACTAGGATCATGTATTCGCAAAAACAATGCGAAAGGCATTATCTGCTGCCACAGAGAATTTGGTTTAGCACTAGCTACGCAACATTCTCAGCGTACCTCAGAACTAGAGGAACAGAACAAAGAGCTCAGAGCTAGAGTATCCTCTTTGACTAAGAAACTGAATCGCAACAAAGCTGCAACAAAAACTGATGTGGAAGAAGTTGGTCAGACTGATAACAATTATCCTGACTTACAAGCTTTCTTTGAAACAGATGTAGCCATCCAGTCAGTAACTGATGTGCCTGTAGATTCTGTTAAGGTATGTGGAGCGAGGAAAAGATCTCAGAGGATTGAAGGAACTGAAAGTATTCCTGCCAACTCTTCTGTTGTCCAAGTACAAACTGTTGCCAAAGGGCTAAGACCTAAGGATATAGAGAGACTATCCCAGAGCTTACCCTCTGTATGCACAAATTTTACTGAATTCAGAAGAGCATTGAGCAGCAAAATGCGTCTCTATGACATGTCGTTAGCGGAAGTCACACAGCTGATGTCACAAATTCTAACTGAATCTGAATTCAACAGTTTTGAGTCTGCTGTTGCTTCTGAACTACAACATGCCAGTAAAAATGAATTGAGAGAGGGAATTCTGAGAGAGTTAAAGAATATTGTTGGACCAAAAGTGGATTGGTCAAAGGTCACTAGTTGTGTACAGAAGGAGGCTGAAACTGTGAGTGAATACACTGAAAGATTTTGTCAGCCAGCAGTAACTTACAGTGGATTAGTTGATGATCCTGAAAGTGTGTTAGAGGACAAGGGACCATTAGTTCGCATCTGGTCAGATGGCCTTGTAGCTGAGTACAGAAAAGCTTTGCCGTTCTTAGATCTAACTTGGTCTAACAAAACTCTCAAAAGTAATCTAGACAGTTTAGTTACTTGGGAAAGAAACTCTGATGTCAAAGCCAGAGTAAAGATTGCAGCAGCATCTTTTCAGGTCAAAACAGAGAACCGACAGAAATGTAAAAGTCCTAAGAAGGAGGGCAGTTGTCATTTTTGTGGTAAAACTGGACACTGGATGAAAGAGTGTAGGAAAAGCAAGAAGACATTAAGAGAAATGAACAGCTTTACTCAGCTCTTACTCCGTCTACTTACTACGCTGAATCTGCCCCTCCCCACGTCACCTAACTGTTGGAGCAGCTTGCTCAGGTGTTAACTGTAAGGGCTGTGAGTGCTTAACTTCCCAGTAACGTACAACAAAGATGAAAGATCCTTTGTAAATACATTGACTGTCACTTCCTTTCATTGAGAGAACGTTAAGTAAACTCACAGCCTTCAAAGCTATACTAAAGCACACTCCAGTCACTCCTATTCTTTTTGGGTTATGATGTCTTGTTATGACTGATGTTTCATTAGAGGATGGAGATGTCACCCAGTAAAGTTCGCACACCAACTACAGGGACAGACTAGGACACACACAGACCAGTGAGGAGCCCAGGGAAGAACCGAATTGCAACAGGCCTCGGGGGCCAACCCTGTGGTGAAGACTTCCTCATAGGTTCCCCTGTCCATAGTTTTATCCCCACCTCACTGGTCCATAGGTGTCAAATTACTTAAAACTAGGTTGAGAAAAACACTATACGATCACCAGACTTAAAACCACTATACGATCGACAGAAGTCTAAAAATGTCTATGCATGAAAACTGCTGGTCTGCTGTTTCTTTGTTTTCTTGTGTTGCAGGTATGTGTGCGCATGAGAAGTCATTTCCATATGTGACAACCTGGTGTAAAGCATCACCTCAGACATCCATGAACCAGCTTCATGAGGACAAAGAATCATCTGAATCTACGTGCGAAATGGACTACAGAAAACAGACTTCACAGTTATTCGGACGCCATGGACTTCAAGACTTCCACTCTTATGCTACATGATTTTTTCTGTGTCATCATGTAGTTTGTACAACGTGTTACCATCCATGCCATATGTGTCAAGAGTTATGGTTCTAAAAATACACCTAAGTAAATCTAGTATAAGACACAGAATAAGTTAAACGTGCCTGTAACCTTTTCAAGTTACATGACTGAAGATGGGGCTTATGTTAAGAAACATAGGCCATAGAATGGACTTATGAAAGTTTAAATTTGTATTATGTGAGAGTTATTAGAACTCTCAACGGGAGGACTGTGGGGTTACAAATTTGTAAAATGTTAAATCTAGGTTCCAATGTAATAGCATATGAACTGAAAACGTTTTGATATACATTTTGAGGTAAATCAAGAAAACCAGGTGTCTGAGATAATGTCCTTTTCTGGTGTCCTTTGACAGCTCTTTGGTCTCGGCCATATTGGAGTGTGACTGTTTGAGGTTGTGGACACGTGTGTTTTATACTGATAACAAGTGGAGGACAGAGGAGCCTCTTAAAGAACTTGTTACAGGTCTGTGAGAGCCAGAAATCTTGCTTGTTTGTAGGTGAACAAATACTTATTTTCCACCATAATTTGCAAATATATTCATAAAAAAGTCCTACAATGTGATTTTCTGGATTTTTTTTTACATTTTGTCTCTCATAGTTGAAGTGTACCTATGATGAAAATTACAGGCCTCTCTCATCTTTTTAAATGGGAGAACTTGCACAATTGGTGGCTGACTAAATACTTATTTTCCCCACTGTATAATTTATATAGTGTAAAATATTTTAATATATTAATGAATACTCCCACAAAAACCAATGTTTCCATAACACTATTACAACTCTTTTCAACATTGATTGCAAAAAGGAAGTTTCTTATCAGTTTTCTGATCAGCAAATCAGCATATTAGAATTTTTTCTGAAGGATCATGTGACACTGAAGGCTTGGCTGCTGAAATAAATTACATTTTAAAATATATTGCATTGCAATAAATTAGGATCATTTTAAAGATTTTAAATTTAAATAGTATTGTATTATTTGTTGTAGAAAATATAACTTAATAAAAAAAAAAAAATAATTATATATATATATATATAATCATTAAAATATATATTTTTTTAATCCGGCATGCAATGTTTAAACCAATGTGACAGCTACTTAAAACTAGAGCCCGACCGATATATCGACCGGCCGATATTATCGGCCGATATGAGCTAATTGCATTTAAATCGGCATCGGCGTTTATAACGGCCGATGAAACATGAGAAACAGAGTCTCATGCTTCACTCATGTTATGAGTGTTGCATAGTGTGCCCACCAGAGGGAGCTCTGCAACTCCCCAGTTGACAACAGCGCCAGAAATCCACTACAGAAGAAAGCTATCAGCCAAGCCACAGGAGGTGCACTCTTTTGACGGTGAGTCTGTCGTTCGTCATGTGAAATGATTGTAGATTTAGTTCATACACTGTATATAAAAACAGTGTGGTAGTTCTAGCTAACGGTCCTATCATTATCACTTCTAAATATTCTGTAACATCACTTACAGCCGCTAATGCATTGCTATATTAGATTAGCAACAAAGCTAATACCATGTTTATCAGTGGTAGAGCGCGAACGTTAATAAGAGGTCAAACTATAACGTTAGCGTTTAACTTATTCTAAATATATCTGCAGATAATATATCTAAATATATCTGCACATTATGACCGCGTAACTGTGGCAGGGGGCCGCGTGTAGTCAATGACTAGAAGTTATGTATAGCGTGCCTCGAAAAAACAAATACTGTTACGTTACTCTAGCGCTAATATAGCTTCCTTTTTTAGCAAGCCCCTTAAATGCTTGCTATTAACTTGTTTGAAGGTGGTTCTTCTTAAAATTGACAGCGGTGTGTTCATGACACTAACGTTAACCATTCAACTTCGAATTGATTCCGTAATCTTCCGGTAACAGTAGGCTGACTTTACGTTCACCAGCGCATGACGATGTTTTGATTCAGACTGCACAAAGAGAAGAGAAGATATACGGGTCCGTTGTGAATGTGTCTGTGAGAGCAAATAGTGTAGTTACAGTAACTACAGTAGCTGCGTCAGAAATTATTAAACCAGAGGGGACATGTAAATAAATGTGAGCTGAACAAGCGCTTTTTTCTTTTTTACATATTGTTTCAAAGCAACTTTACAGACATAACAGGAAAATGTTGTAATAATATTGCTAAATATAAGTAGGTAATAGGTCATACCTATTGCTTGAAAAATACAAAAATATATATATTTCTAATTTTTGCCTATGTAGGAGATCCCTGTTTATTATTATTATAATTCTAATGATAACATGAGTAATGATACATGGTGATATTATTAATACACATGCTTATTCTTTCTCCGTCTCTCTTTCTGCCTACAGATGGCTGAAAAAGGTGAATGCTGTAGCAGCAAAGTGTGGGACTACTTCTGCAAATACTTTAACTTTAGTATTATAATTTATTTACAGTACACACACAAACTGTTAAAACCAGCTTCAACTGGAAGAAAGTAAAAGTGTTAAATGTTTAAAACCAGACTGTTTTTTGATCATTAAAAAAATATATACTTTTGATGTGCAATTGTTTATTCATTGAGACTGTAATCTAAGGCTTTTTTTTTTTTAACATAATCCCTTCTGGAAAATGGTTTATACAGCCCACATACATAGAACAGGCAGATATTTTGCTATTGAATGTTGTGTAAGTGCAGTTTATAGGAAATGGGTCTAATATCCAGTTTATTTTTAAAATCAAAATATCGGCTCTTTTCGAGCTAATATCGCCATCGGCCCCAAAAAATCCATATTGGTCGGGCTCTACTTAAAACAACTTGAGACACTGACAGGACCCCCACAAATGTGGTCCATAAAAAATGTAAATAACATGAATGTTTCATTAAAATGCTGATTATATGAAAGGATATTTTTCAGAAACAACTTCTTAAACTGTACATTTGAATAATTATATAGGGAAAAAAGATTTCTGACAACCTACCAAATGGGCTGCTGTTTTAGGTGTGTGTATAGGTAGATTTTCTCCTCTTCTTTTCTATCCGGGGAGAGAGGCGGGGAAACTACAGAGTACACAGACAGAGATAAGCAGTTAATAACTCAAACACCTACACGTCTCTGTGGGTCTTGCTCAACAGCACAGTGGTGGAAGCTAATGAATGGTTTGGGTAACCAACCAAATTCATAACCACCAACTCACATCACCAATATACATAGAGAAAACCCTATGTGAGACACGACAAGACAAGGACAAGACAAGAGATTACTACAGTTGAGAAACAACCTGATTAAAAACACAGCGGTGGTACATCGTGAACTACCTGGAGTTCTGGTTTTCTGTTCAGCAGGTTTGTCCGTGTCTCTGAGGAGGACAGAATGAGAACAGATGAGTTTGTGAGCAGCAGAAGCGTCACTAATTAAAAGAGTGAATAACGATGACAGAAAATCACCCACTCATTCTTTTGGCCCAAGGGCCCTCTCAATTTGCTCTCCAGACCTCCAAAGAATCCTTTAACATCAGTCTTAGCGGAGGTGTTTTTGAGCATTCGCTCTGCAGTTTCTTTCTTCCCAGAGAGCCAGACCTTTCCACTGCGCAGGTAACAGTCGATCCCCCCACTGGGCCTCTCTAGCAGCTCTGTGGGAGATAGCTGCAACTTACCTGTCACACACACACACACACACACACACACATATTCATTAGAAATTAAAATGAATTTAATTAAAAAGGCATACTAGGCAGTTACACACGGTGTATATTAGGAGTGGGCACTTTACAATTAGATTATAGAGTTATGATTTGACTCCAAAATGATTCTTACCATGACAACAAAACGGTTCCAAATCATTAGCAGTGATGCACCACATGATACATAATGCATCTTTGTATACTACTCAATAAGAAAAATTGTCATGCTAATAAGCAACTAGTTAATAGTGAGAATTGGTCCCTATACTAAAGTGTTACTGAAATTTATTTTGGTGAATTTATTCAGTTAATCACACTACCGTTCAAAATTTGCAGTGTGTGACATTTTAAAATATTTTTGGAAGAAGACATATATGCTAATCAAGGCTGCAATTACTTGAACAAAAACACAGTAAAAACAGTGAATTTTTTTACTATTTAAGGTACTCTTCTCAGTTTAAGTATAATTTTTTAAGTGCAGTTTATTTCTGTGATGGCAAAGCTGAATTTTCTTTAAAAGAACAGCATCTATTTAAATATACATTTTTAGTAATACTATATGTCTTTACTTTCACCTTTGAACAATTACTAAATGTATCCTTGTTTAATAATAATTTTAACTTATGAACTGTTGTGTATATATATATATGCATCTTTTCGAACGTCACTAGTTTTTATAGCAGGTCATATAAACCAACCTCCATTGAAAACACATTAAAATAGCACAGTTAAATTTGACCAAAACAATAAGAGGCAGTGCCAGTAATATCCGAGTCATAGGCTGTAACAGGAAGTGAGAGGAGGTCTGGCCGTTTCTTTATCAGATTCTAACATTCTGCACAACTTCACAGTATGTTTGCTCAATATTAACGGTGAACTCTCTTACCCATGTAGTAATATGTGAAGCACATGGTCATGAGGTGTTTGGCTGGGCCATAATCATCCACCTGGTGACATCTGTCAATCAATCAAATATTAGTCACATGAAAGTCACACACCTGCCACACAATGACTTGCCAAGAGCTCTACAGAAAAACCTAGCTCTTAACAGTTTGGTTTGGCTTCCAAGATATCTGAGATATTATCACTGATGTACTTACTCAAATAAAACAACAGCGAAGGACTGCACCAGCCTGTAGAACGTCTGTTCACTCACACATTTGGAGTGGCAGCGCTGCAAACACAAGACATGGTTATCATCACAACTGTGTTTGTTTATGCACATTCTATTGCATGAGTTCTCTTATCTTTGAAAAAGACTTGAGAATGCAAATGGTACATGTAGTCTAAACAGACTGTGCGTGATGAATATAGTGATGCATTTTAGGATAACCATGAACAATATTTATTTTCATGTTATAGCAGACAACCAAGAAATGGAGATAAAATCTAGATTAAATAAATGAAAAATTAAAACACACACACACACACAATGATTTTAAAAGCATCTCAACTAGGGCTGCACGATATTGGGAAAAAATGACATTGCGATATTTTATTTTTCTGCGATATATATTGCGATATGAAATCTAATCTAATTTTTTCTTACAAACAAAAATGGGGTGAGCACACTTACATTCTCATTTTAAATGATTTAAACATCGACACCATCGTGTCAATTGATTAATATGCACGAGGGAGAGAGAGCAAGACAGCGCTCGTGTTGTTTGAAGCGCTCTCTCTCTCTCTCTCTTTCCCTCTGTCTCTCTCTCTCTCGCGCACGCTCTCTCTCTCTCTCTGTCTCGCGCGCACTCTCTCTCTCGCGCGCTCTGCGCGAATCACATTCATCAAGGGCCGGGGAGCAGCTGGCCCGTACAGTTAATGAATAACGGATCAACTACGACAGCCTACATCGCACATCCTGCGATGTGACTATTGTGGATTCGTAGATCGCGATATGGATGCTTGAACGACACATCGTGCAGCCCTAATCTCAACATTATAATGTACCGTTTGAAAAATGGATAATCATTTTTAAAACTTCCTAAAGATTACATTTAACAGTATTGTTCAATTATCATTGTTATTAAAGATTATTATTATATTTTTTTAATAATGGCAAAGATTTGGGTAATTTTGACTGCCAAGTACTCAAACAATTTTCAACTCATTTTCCAAACAATGGGTGTGTAGTTCGCTGCATTATTTTGTGTTGCTTCATAAAATCCTTTGTTGCAAAAACTGTTGCTAAATACCATTTGCAGTGCATTTGCAACATTTCTTGCTATATTTAGTAAATTAAAAAATTTGCTTTACTGCTGCTTTTCACACGTATGGTGTGAAGAAATGTATATGACCGTTCTCACACAGTGATTTTTTAATGTTACTTATATGCTATTAAAGTATTTATTAATATTTAGAATTAGCTTATAATTGTACAGTTTGAATTTTCATTTTAATTTAAGTACTTTTGTAATTTTTTTTAAGTTTGTAGTTTTTATTTTTTATTTCAGTTATAGCCACTTGAGTACTCCAACTTAGTGATTCAACAAACACAATCAACAAATGCAATCGTTCTTATTTTCACTTATGTTGTAAGTTAGTTTTTTTACATTTTCTCACCTCAATATTTATATTTTATTTCAACATCAAAAATAATTTTTAAAAGTACTAGTTTTAATTAATGATAGCGACACGGTTTACACACCTCAGGTGCAAAATGTGTGAAAACGGTTAAAACCATCACCCAAAATGGCCATTCCCATAATAACTCAGACAATTCAAAATCAAATGTTTTGAAATTGGAAAAGAGCGATGCAGTGATTGTGTTTTCATGATTGCTGCTTTCATACCTGTGCACAAACATATTTGGCAAACCACTCCCTGCCTTTGCCGTTCTCTCCAGTGCACAGCGCTCCAAAGCGAGCCTTCTCCTCTTGATCAAAGTTCTCCCTGAGCAAGGAAAAGAGAATTAAAGGAACCAGGAGTTGTGGCAGGAAGAGAAAGAGATAGGGAGAGTGAGAGAGCACTTCAAACAACAGGAACAAATGCAAACATACACATCAGTTGACATGTGACTATAATTCTGTGTGAAGTTTCTTCCTCATTCAAAAGATCAGTTTACCTAAAAAAAAATGAAAATTCTGTCATCGTTTACTCGTTTCAAACCTCTTACGTCCATGGAGAACAAAAGTATATACAAATACCCCAAAAGTACACGGTCACAAAGGGTTGTCAAGCTCCAGTAAGAACAAAAAAGTCCCATAATAGCAGTCTGTATGACTCATACACTATATTCTAATGCTTCTGATGCTATACAATAGCTTTGACTAAGGAACAGTCTGTAATTTAAGTGCATCTTATCAGTAGCACTGTGTCTGATTTTGTGAATGAGATTTGTGAGCTATGGCGGAAATTGTCAAAAGATAAAAACTTACATTTGCTTTGTTCATCAAACTAAATTAGCATATGGATTCAGAAGACTTGGAATAGCACACCAAAGTTATTTTTATAGTCTTATATTCACCCTACTCGTGAGATAGAGCAGCATGAACATTCTACGAAACATCTCTTTTTGTGTTCATGGTTGATGCATTCCTTTTAGGTGTAGTTTGTGGAGCAAATCACCTTTCATGGAAGAGCTTTGTCACGTAGGTTTGCATGAAGGCTCTTATCTCCGTCTCCTCTGCGTCCTCAGCACTGTGACTGGAGCAGGATGAGGACCGTCGCGTGCTCGGCGGATGCGATGGGGATTCTGTGTCCTCGTTGTAGCTGTCGGCAGATTCGGTGGCATCACTATCTTCTTCTCTGTGGGAAGTGTGTGGGGGCTCTGGTAGAAGGGGCTCCATCGTGGAGTCGCTCGCAGGCTCAGGGACGAGAGGCTCAGATGAGAAAAATCCCACCCCACTGGGAGGTCCGAGAACAGAGGGAGCTGTTCCTTCTGGGGGCGAGTCAAAGTCTATGAGGTTGTTCACCACGGCCCCCTCCATACTTTGTTATGGGGGTAATTCGGTCACTACGTGAGGTATGATGATGTCAGCTAAAAAAAAACAGAGTGAACCGCTGTTTGTAGCTCCACAATTTTGTCGCAGCAGCTGAACCTAAAAAAATAACAATTTTAAATTGTGGTTAAACGTTTTGCATTTATTTAGTGAAGGATACAGCAAAAACAGTAATACTGTAATATAATAAAACAACTTAAAATAAATGAAAGATTGTAGTACCTACTTCTAATATCTATTTCTGTGATACACAGCTGAATTTTAGCATCCATTTTAATATTCAAATATTTAGAAATCATTCTAATGTGCTGATTTGGTGCTAAGAACACATTTCTTATAGTTATTGTTGTTTCCATTATTATTTTTGGATTTTGGATTTTTTCCCCCCCAAGATTTTTTGATAACTAGAAAGTTCAGAAGAACAGCATTTATTTCCATTTTATCATTGAAATAGAAATGCTTGATATCATAAATGCATCCCGCATGCAAAAAATGCTAAATAAAAGGACAAATATTAATTATATTTTTAATGTATTATATATATATAATTATTTTATAATACATATACAACTATTTTATTAATCATAATAAATGCTGTGATAATAAATGATAATAAACATACAACATCAAGCATTCAAAATATTTTCATGAAGTGTAACATTACGGTTGAGTACTTTAATGTCTTCTTTCGTGGTAAACTTCCTTGCAGCTGTGTTTATACAGACTGACAACAGCATGAAGCAAAACAGAGTCTGTCAGAGCTGGTTAATATGATGTTGCATTATGGAATCCATTGCACAGAATCTCAGTGCAAAAGCATGTGTTACTATGAAGCACTCAGTGATGTCATCTGTGTAATGCAGTTAGTGTCTTTCACTCTCAGACCTCTAGATATCAAATATGGTAATGCTTATTGATTTGACATCATGGATACAGTATAATATGCACAAGTACTTAATCTTGCCTGTGTGAAAATGCCATCTGCTCCTCATACGATTCTAAAGACGAATAACACGTTTCCTTCTCAAATGAAAGGCTAGTTCACTTTGCCCCAACTGTCGCTAGTGGTTTTGTTGGATCAGTGTTTTAAAGGGGCAGTTCCCCCAAAAAAGATAATTCTGTCATTTACTCACACTCATTTTGTTCCAAACTTACTGTATATTAATTTCTTTGTTCTGCAAAATAAGATATTTTGTGGAATGTGGGTTACCAAACAGGTCCCCATAGCATGGGGGGAAACAATACTATGGAAGTCAATGGGGTCCAGAAACAGTGTGATTGCCTAAATTCTTCAAAATATCTTCTGTGTTCAGCAGATGAAAGTAAAACGGGTCTGGAACAACATTAAAATTAGTAAATGATGACAGAATTATCACTTTTACCTGCTATTTGCAAATTACTTTACTGTCTTGTCTTAGTATAACTTAGTTCGAAATGAAATTTGGGGATTTTTCTTTCATTTTGTTTTGAAATTTAGAATTTTGGGATTCATTTGACCTATTAGGAACTGGTTGGAAAATATTATTATAATTTTTTTTTTGGCTATCGGTGAAAATTATCCATAAGTGATAACTAGTGTGTACCAACCTTAACCTTGCAAGACTAGAGCAGCAGTTTCTGTAAATCAAACTGAATGAAAAAAATATTTAAATTCTACATGCAGAAGAACAATCATACTATACCCAAATCATTTTAAAAAGTCCAGAAACTACCCCCTTAGGCTTTTAATAAAACTCTGAGAAATGCATTAGGACTGAGAGGACGGTTACATAATGCAGAGCTGGAGGAGCGTGACTTGGCTGGCATACACACCCACAAGTACACACACACACATAAACAGTGACCAGAGAGTCAGAGAGTGTGAATTTCACCCGCCTCATTTCATACTTATCTTTGAGAAGCACAAACCGGAAAAAACAGCTGTATGTTAGGGTGAGCTTTAAGACCAATACTAAACTCCTAAACACGGCTGTCTCTCTGGGAAAGCTTGTTTTCTTGCGCTTTATAAATCCAAGAGGGTAAATGCACATTCTGCAATATTCCTGCTACCCTGCACTGAAGCACTGCCCTCTCTTTCTACTCCATCCATCCATCCATGCAACAAAATGCCCCTTCATCGTGAGCCTCAGGCCCAGCATAGAGGATCTGCTGTCAAAGTGACGGGACACAGATGGGCTGGTCCACTGGTTTAAGAGACTGCATGGGTTAGGGTTACCAAAGTGGTGCAGTGATATCAGAGTCAGCAGAGCAGAGAAAAAGATAATTACATGTGTGATGAATGTCTCAGGGAGGGAGATACTGGGTTGGCTTGTGTGCAAGGTCAAATCAGTCAAAAACTAGGAAACTGGTAAGCTAGAAAAGTGGCTTTTAATTACTTTTGAGTCAAGGTCCAGATGTAACATCGGATGTGGCGACCCAACACTACTAAAATTTGTATCACACAAAACACGTACAAATATATTCATGAATGCAAAGCCTGAAATAAAATTATTAATAATAATAATAATATACAAAACAATTTGACAACAAAAAATATAGGAAGCATTTTCTTCTCCCTTTATTTATCCCATTATATGGGCATTGTTTTTTTTCCTTCTATCTCTTCTATCAGAACTGACCTGTAACCGACCCTTTGAGAACCACTGAACTAGATCACTTGTTTATGCATTACAAGCAAAATGCAAAGCCTGATTCAGATTACATGCTGGTAGAGAAACAAGAAGTAAAACTGAGGGTCTGTGTTACAGGGAACTAAATAATTATTAACCACGGCATGCACGATAGTGATATGTTACCAGACAAAAAAAGATTAAAAAATCATGCAAGAGCTTGCAGAAATCTATATTGGGTGTAAAAAGTTTCTGTATTAATAGTGTGAGAGAGTCTGACTCTAATGTGAAAGTAAGGCCACAGAGAGGTTAATTTGAGGCTGTTTCATTTGCATCATTACACAACATGTCCTTCTGTTTCCTTAAGGGCAACCTCACTCGTATCTGTCATGTTATTAGACGCTGTGAACTTAAGACTGCCATCCTGTACGATCTAACGCACAGCCGCTCGCTGACTGATGCCGCACAACCAGACACATAAACAAAGCCTAAATGGATAAATGCTTCTAACCAGAGAGCATCAGATTCAATAAAAGTCACTTAAAATGACTCTTTTCCTGAGACCCAGCACAGAACACGCAGACTGAGAATTGCTTCTAACACTGAGCTTTTCATCAATGGCCTACACTTGGATAGGACAAGAAAAATGATCCTCTGCTTGGCTGGAAACAAGAGCACTCTTATCTCCAGCCACTAGAGTTTAAAAATATGTAGCCATGTTTAAGAGGCCTGCAGTCAAGCCTTGATGCCAGGTTTATCTGACTAACGTACTGTTTAATAGAACTCAGCAACCAAAATGCAAAGCACAATGGCTTGCCATTATTGGGTTGTGATATTAAAATAATAAGGAAACAAATGCTAGCATCTAATTAACAATAAATATCATAGCATATAATGTTTAAGCATATCATGATTAGGCTACAAATGACAAGGTTATTGTGGTGAACTAAAACCACTATTAAAAACTTTTAATTAAAATAAAGCTGAGATAAAATAAAGATTATTCTAAAGATTATAAAATAAAGGTTATTTTGATGTATATATTTATATTCATATAATCTATTTCATAAATAGATATATTTAATACACAAACATTACATATTTTTCTGAAATATATACATGCATGTGTGTGTATTTATATTTACACAGTAAACAAACACACACACACACACACACACACACATATATATTATGTAAACAAAAACTTTTATTTTGGATTCGATTAATTGTTTGACAGCGCTAATATAAACATTAGATGAAAACCTTGACACAAAACCAAAAAAAGTTAGAAATGTTGCCCTCAGCATAAAATAAAATGAAAAGTTGAAGACTAAAATTACAAACAAATGAAACTAAAACTGAAACAAATAAAACTAAATCTGAAATGAAAAATATACCTAAATAGTAATATTTCAAAATGACAAAAACTATAATTAAAATATAAAAATGGAAAAAGGGAGCCTAATTTTAAACAGTAAAAAAAAAAATTATAATAATAATTACGGTATACAAAAATAAAAAAATAACACCATAAATACAGGTATTTAGATCATAAGCAAACTAGAGTTGGGAAAATGTATTTTATATTGTACCATATAATACATGCCCTAAAATATATTTTTCTACAATGGCTTGTAGATATATCTAAGTATAAATCAAGCACTGATCCAGTCAGACTTTTTTTTTTTTTTTAAAACACATTGAAATACTGTGTGAGGAGTCAGGTGACATACCTGAAAAGCAGTCCCAGACAGTAAGCAGAAATAGAAATCTTAAGAAACTGTGAAGAAACTAGACTCCACATAGCTGCAGGTAATAACATTGATTTCTCTATTGAGAACATCTCACTTCTGCTTCACTGCTTCAGACCTTTTACTTGTCTTAAAATAGCACCTGTTAAAATACCAACTTATGTATGTAACAAAAGACAATTCACAGCATCCATCAGAGACCCTACAGTCATACTGGTCCAAAGTTTTAGCCTCCATAACAAATACATATTTTCATTAGCAATAATTTGATAACCCACAATGCATCAGCATCTCAGGTTGCTTTTTGTCTTATTAGCATTATTTGGAAATTAAGCATTATAGGTACACACAACGAAAATTATATGCAGCTCACTAGGTTTTGAGCCATATTCTCAAAGCTCTAATCGTTCATACTTTCTTCACACCAGCACTCTGATAAGTTTACACTTGCAAAATTAAACCTCCCTCTACACTTTCTTATTGTAAACAATACTGTACAATCATATGGCACACTTTCATGCGGAAAGAAAGGCGGAAAATGCTGTAAGTACGTGAGTCTCGTTCATTCCGTCGCTTACTGCATTTATGCAACAGTTCGCGCATATATTTAACTTATGGGTAGCGTTAATGAATATCGATAATGATACTTTTTATTAGCACGCCAGGTTCATTCGCGCTTCGTGTGTAAGAAAAATGCATGATTGACATGACAGCACCTATGTTCTGACTGTTAACGTCAAGTCGCCTGATAAAGTGTTGTCAGATAATACTTACCCTAGATGTTCCAGCTGGAGTTTCGTCTTCCCAGCACGTGAGAGATGTATAGGCTGCTCTGAACTAGTCAAGAGTGTGCGCATGCGCAACATGATCAGTGGCTGATGGGGAATCCAGTGACGAGGCCCAGATGACACGTGACTGCACGTATTTTTTACTGTTCACTTTTGATGCTGACAGTTGCGAACACCTTCGCATTCGTTTTCATGTGTATTATTGCATCAAACTTTAAAATAACACAAATGGCTATATGAAATATGTAAATATATCTCATATTTCGTCGGGGATATAACGTCGGTCCTAGAGTGCCTCTGTCCTGCGGTGTTTAGCTCCTACTCCAATCAAACACACCTGAACAAGCTAATATATATATATATATATATATATATATATATATATGTGTGTGTGTGTGTGTATATATATATATATATATATATATATATATATATGTGTGTGTGTGTGTGTGTGTGTGTGTATATATATATATATATATATATATATATATATATACACACACACACACACACACACATATATATATATATATATATATATATATATATATATATATATATATATATATATATATATATATATATATATATATATATATACACACAACAAAACTTAAGTACAATTTATAAAGCATAAATATAATAAATATTAATATAGGCCTATTCTTTATTTATTATTTCTGTTATGTTTTGAAAATATATGTAGGCCTATTATAATTATTTACTTTAATAATGCATAAAAAATTAGTAAATAGTAAATAATATAGTATATAAATATATTATAATAAAAAAACCTGAAACTCAGTCTGTACTGAAATACAAAATCATTTGATTGGTAAGATTTATTATTTATTTACAACAAAATGATTTATTATTTGTTGGTAATACTATTTGATATCTAAATAGAAATATACATTTTACTCTTTAATAAAGCAATTGGAAATTATTTTTGCTACTATATTTCGCTATAAAATACAAACAAATAAAGATCAGATTTTGGCTGGATTTGAGAATAACAGAAAAGTGCAAAAGGTTTTATAGGAACAATTTCACTGCATGGAGACAAAATAATTATTTACACATACATGTGCAAATTAGATTTTATTTAAAGTAGAAGCATCATGTTTGTTGCTGAAATAACTAGGCTTTGTGGAGTTCTACAATCTTTTTAGGTAATTCTTCAGTGAAAAAGAGCAACTTGTCCATCTTTAGATCCTGTCCCGCATTTTGCTGCAAATCTAGGTTCATGTATTTATTAGTCTTGTCGTACACAGGCCAGTGCACCAGACTGGGACCATTTGGTGATCTGTGGAAATGAAATAATTATTTAAGGAATGAAGGATCATCATTAACTGCAGTACCACTTACCCAGTGCGAATGAAGTTCGCCCAGTATCCCATGACGGTTCTGCATAGTTGGTTTTCCTCCTCAGTGGGCGTTCCTGTGGATGATAAAGAGGTAATATTCATAACAACATCACCGCTTCATCATTAACATTTTCACTTTGTTTAGATCATTTGCAGTTTTAAAACCCAGCCATAATAAATTGTTCAGTATAAATGTGCAGTATCATAATAATTTGCCAGGAGAAACAAGTTCTTAGATCTGCATACCCACTTTGATATGGCCATCCCAAAAGCATGCCCCAAACACAAATCCAAGTTCATCACCATGGTCAGCTTTCACAAAGCTGGGTCTGAGATCTTTAAATATACTTGGCGGGTGCTGGAACTCATACATATACACAGGCACTCCAGCATCTGTGAAGTTAAGATAATGGAAAATAACAAAGCAAACCAACAATAACACATCACTGATGGTGAAATATTATCACAACCAACCTCTGTGGTAAGATGCAACTGTAATGGAGGGAATCACCAAAAAAATATCCCCAATCATCTCAGTAAATGCATCGCGAATGTCCTCTGGAGTTTGAGCATGTTTTAGGTATTTTTCTGCTATGATTTCATTGACTCCTTGCGTCTACGATGACAGAATGAAGGATTACACCAATTCTACAGATTCTCCTAAATGCTATTTTGTACTTTGTTCACTAGAGGGGGGCAAATACTAACAAATTACTCAGAATGCGTTAATTAAAGAAAATCCATTTGCATTTTATCTCTGTTTTAATTTCGAAATCACTACAAATGATCTGGAAAGAAAGAAGTGAAGTTGAGTTTTACTCCATTTTTGGTAAAAATTTCCATCAATTGTTTCACTGTTTTTTTGTCCATCCCTTTTAACAAGTCTTTTGAGAATAAGGCCTGAAATAAAAATAAAGAAATAGCACATGCATTACTATTTAAAAAATAGTCATAAAGGTTCATATACCTTTTTATTTAATTTCAACATTCCATACAAAAATGTCCGATACTTACCTGAAAGATCATCCATCCAAATTCATGGTTTGTTGTTCCAACAAGAATTGGAACTTTATGAAAATCTTTGCGCTTTAGTAACTCCTCTGGTTGAGCTTTAAGAAACTCCCCATCAACTGTTGCTCCAGGGAAAATGTGTTTCTAAGGAAGTCATTTGGTCTAAGAAATTGTTCCATTCTCTTTTCAATGTGTACAACCCGAATTCCGGAAAAGTTTAATAAATTTTAATAAAATGAAAACTAAAGGAATTTCAAATCACATGAGCCAATATTTTATTCACAATAGAACATAGGTAACGTAGCAAATGTTTAAACTGAGAAATTTTACACTTTTATCCACTTAATTAGCTAATTTAAAATTTAATGCCTGCTACAGGTCTCAAAAAAGTTGGCACGGGGGCAACAAATGGCTAAAAAAGCAAGCAGTTTTGAAAAGATTCAGCTGGGAGAACATCTAGTGATTAATTAAGTTAATTGATATCAGGTCTGTAACATGATTAGCTATAAAAGCTTTGTCTTATAGAAGCAGAGTCTCTCAGAAGTAAAGATGGGCAGAGGCTCTCCAATCTGTGAAAGACTGCGTAAAAAAATTGTGGAAAACTTTAAAAACAATGTTCCTCAACGTCAAATTGCAAAGGCTTTGCAAATCTCATCATCTACAGTGCATAACATCATCAAAAGATTCAGAGAAACTGGAGAAATCTCTGTGCGTAAGGGACAAGGCCGGAGACCTTTATTGGATGCCCGTGGTCTTCGGGCTCTCAGACGACACTGCATCACTCATCGGCATGATTGTGTCAATGACATTACTAAATGGGCCCAGGAATACTTTCAGAAACCACTGTCGGTAAACACAATCCGCCGTGCCATCAGCAGATGCCAACTAAAGCTCTATCATGCAAAAAGGAAGCCATATGTGAACATGGTCCAGAAGCGCTGTCGTGTCCTGTGGGCCAAGGCTCATTTAAAATGGACTATTTCAAAGTGGAATAGTGTTTTATGGTCAGACGAGTCCAAATTTGACATTCTTGTTGGAAATCACGGACACCGTGTCCTCCGGGCTAAAGAGGAGGGAGACCTTCCAGCATGTTATCAGCGTTCAGTTCAAAAGCCAGCATCTCTGATGGTATGGGGGTGCATAAGTGCATACGGTATGGGCAGCTTGCATGTTTTGGAAGGCCCTGTGAATGCTGAAAGGTATACAAAGGTTTTAGAGCAACATATGCTTCCCTCCAAACAACGTCTATTTCAGGGAAGGCCTTGTTTATTTCAGCAGGACAATGCAAAACCACATACTGCAGCTATAACAACAGCATGGCTTCGTCGTAGAAGAGTCCGGGTGCTAACCTGGCCTGCCTGCAGTCCAGATCTTTCACCTATAGAGAACATTTGGCGCATCATTAAATGAAAAATACGTCAAAGACGACCACGAACTCTTCAGCAGCTGGAAATCTATATAAGGCAAGAATGGGACCAAATTCCAACAGCAAAACTCCAGCAACTCATAGCCTCAATGCCCAGACGTCTTCAAACTGTTTTGAAAAGAAAAGGAGATGCTACACCATGGTAAACATGCCCCGTCCCAACTATTTTGAGACCTGTAGCAGAAATCAAAATTGAAATGAGCTCATTTTGTGCATAAAATTGTAAACTTTCTCAGTTTAAACATTTGCTATGTTATCTATGTTCTATTGTGAATAAAATATTGGCTCATGTGATTTGAAAGTCTTTTAGTTTTCATTTTATTAAAATTTAAAAAACGTCCCAACTTTTCTGGAATTCGGGTTGTATATTTATAGAGTAGATTTATCACCAGTAGAAAAAAAATTGCATTTATTTTTCATTAACTATTGAAAAGCATCTCTTTTCAAATTCTCTGCTCCTACCTTTCTAGTTGCATGGATGATTTGTTCCTCAGTCAGTTCTTTTATGCATTTGGTCAGCACTTCATTAGAGCTGAAGTCACATTCAGTGACATTTGCTACCGCCTGGTCAAGCAGATCACACACAATCACCTTTTCTAAACACTGACAGTAATTATCTTACATTAGGCATTGTCAATATGCATTTTCGAATCAGGCTGTGCTGAAGTGCTTTTTTGTAAAGCTTTTGAATTCTGATTTAACTTTTTTGGGAGGACATTAAAGGGGTCATTACCTGAGAAACAAAACTTCCCTTGAGCTTTTTACAAATAGGTCATTGTACTATAAAAACATCCTGTAAGTTTCAGAACTTAAAACTTTATCATTAGTCTAAAAAACAGATTATATTGAAGGGAGTCTGCCAAAACAACAACTTTTGAAATGTTCTACTCTGTGACGTAATCGTTTGGATAAGCACCGCCTACGCAGAAGAAGATCAACACCTGCTTCTTCATGGCTGCCTCTTTAGCCCCGCCCACCGATTGCCTCATGTAGTGTTTACGAAGGAGGCAGACGTGTAGGTTTACGCAGAAATAAAACAATAAAAGATGACTCAGACAAGATGCTGTGCAGTGCCAAACTGTGGAAGGAAATAGTATTTGCATTGCTTTCCTTCTGATCCCAACATTCGGAAAGAGTGGATGAACTTTACTTTTAATGAAGTTTCAGACTGCTTCAGTAAAATTGCTAGTTGGCACGATGCTGTGCCAACTATATTGGATCCTATAGTAATGTCGCACCACACAAATGTATTTTGTTACGTGATCACTATTGCTTTTTCTGATAAACAAATTGTTTGATATGAGTATTTGTGCATTTTTAACCTAAATCACAACAGCATCCATCAAACATAGGCTACTCAAGTGTTAGCCAATCATCATGGCAGTGGGCGTTTACTACTGGTCTGCTACTTTCAAACAGAGCGTTCTGATGAGGGGGGTCAAAAACAGGACAGAAAATAGCCTATTGCTTTTAAATTATGATTTTTTGATGTAAAAATCTTGATAACACTGGACTTCAGAGAACAGTACAAAATAAGTACAAAGTTAAGGGTTTATGCATTAGTCTATATGTATTTGTGCTTAAATAATGTATTGTTTATGTGTCTAAATGCTAAAACAAAACTGCCTTCAGGAAATGAAATAAAGACAAACTAAAGTGAACTGAACTAAACTAAACAAGACTCTAAAATTCTTGGCATCTGACATAATACTACAGATTCCCTATAATTAACTGTTGAGTAGTACACATTTAATGTTGTATTTGGGCTAAATACCTTGGCATGCATCAGAGGGTCTTTGACAGAGTAGCCCATCATAGTTGCTACTCCACTCTGAAAGATGGCCCGCTGAAACAGCCCCTTGGTCATGGGCGACAATGTCTAGAAGAACATAAGTATATATCTTTAGAACACACTTGATCCTAGCACTGAATTGTATAGAGAATCTATTAATGGATAAGATCTTATGTTGTTTTAACAACTTGTCTTTCAGCTATTCACTGATTATCATATTTCCAGGGGAAGCCCGAAAGGACCACAAGGAATTTACTCAGAACTTATGTTTTTTAAAGACTCATCAGAAAAGTTATTAATGCTATCAGGCACATAAATAATTAATATGCAACAATAGAGAAAGATAATAAAGATAATGGTGCTTTTAAAAACATTTACTGACCAGAAAAGAGGCACTAATTCCTCCTGCAGACTGCCCAGCTATAGTGACAGACTGGGGGTCTCCTCCAAAACCCTCAATGTTTTGCTGCACCCACTTTAACGCAGCAATCTGGTCTAGGAAACCCCAGTTACCTTGAGAATTCTTATCTCCTGTGCTAAAACCAGAAGCATATGTTATTATAACCCATTGCAGAAGCAGCATAAAAGAAATCTGATGTCATTCTCAAGGGACAGACTGCATGAGTTGTGCCTACTTTCTCTACCATAAATGAATACCTGAAGTATCCTAATATTCCAAGTCGGTACTGAATGATAACCACAACAATGTTCTCATAGGCTGCCAACGAGGATCCATCAAATGTGCAAGCACCCCCATTTACCAGAGCACCTCCGTGAATCCAGACCATTACCTGTTGGTTTGCATAAATTTCTTTTGTCAGAGGGGTTGGGGAAATTGTCAATAAAGCATAATAGAATAAGTTCTACTTTGAATTCGTAAGTCCTCTGGTTTAGATGAGAGAAGCCGTTATTCAGTACTCACTGGAAGTTTATCTGATTCTGATCTTTGAGAAGGAGTGTAAACATTCAGATACAAACAGTCTTCTGAGACTCCTGTTGGTGTGAAATCCAATGCCATTGATTTTGCTACTATAGGCAGAATATCTGGGTTTTGAAGGCATCTAGAATACAGCGAGAGAAGGTACACTGTAAAAAAAATTTGTATATCTATGGTACATATGGCAAATTCCTTTATCATGTACAGTGAAAAACTGTGATAGATCTATAGCGGGACATTACACCAAATAAAAAAGTAAAATGCTGTTAAATGTACATATTTTGGAAGTGAAAATGAACAGTATACAAAATAGACATGTTTGTGTGAATGACATTGTATGCACATTTTACTGTATATTAGTATATACCTCAGCGTGCAGAACGGCTCATTTTGTCCCTTTTACGACCTGTATTATTATGGTGGTTATCAGTAAAATTATACAGGTACAAAACAGATTTGATTTCTTTAGATCTAATATTAACATTGCATCAGTTAATGAAAAGTGTAGTTAATTTCAGTCTCATATATTCTAAAATGTTGCTACCACATTTAAATATAGAATTATTTTTACCATACATTTCACAGGTCTATTTTTACTGTGTATCTATACTGTATAGGTGGAATATAATAATTTAGAGGTAAATAAGGAATTTAGTACAAATATATTTCATAAATCACAGTTATTTTTTATGAATATTGCCATACTCACATGTTTGGGTGCTGGGTGGCATTTCTTATGCCTTCCCATCCCTGTACAGGAACAGGTGCAGCCAGACGGAGGGGGCCAACAGGTGGCTGGGCAAAAGGAATACCCAAATACTGCTCCACCACCTTTTCCGAGCCTTTAACTTTCATATATTGTCCACGGACACTGCCATGCTTCAGAACAACCACCGGCCCAGAGTCTGTATAAATACAAACCAATCTGACATTAACACCCATCATTTAATACATATTATTATTTTATGTTTCTGTCAAATAACAATACTCCTTCAAATATTTGTAAAATATATAATTAAGTAAGATACTACTTCACTGTATAATGTTAAATATTATTTAAAAAGCGATATAAGACATACCTGTCTGTACAGGGGCTGTCCAAACAGGTGCCAGGGTCAAGCACAGGCAGAGCAAAACTTCTTTTATCATAGTTCTTTCGTTAAAGACTGATACAAACTCAAGTCGTAATGAAGAGCTTACAAAATGTATATATCCCACAGGCTCAGTTACAAAACACTGGCCTTTAACCTGATTCTACACTTTACCCCCTTAAAAAAACAGAGCAGCTGTTTAATGTGTACAAAGTTGAATCCCTGTACGGCAGACTGAGGAGACAAAAATCCATTCTTTGTATAAATAATCATAATTAGTTTAGAATTTGATCTCTGTATCATTGTGGTCTGTACTGACATGTTTGTTAGATTAAAGAGTTCTAAAATCTTACAGTTACAGGTAAAGTGAACCGAACATATCAAATCAAAATCAAAATATTTTTATTTTTATTATAATTATTCTCAATCATTCTCAATCATATGGATAATTTAATTTGCCACCACAGTAAATTCTTCTGTCAAAGTGGTTCATGCTGTACCCAGCGATAAAGTGTGTGCTTATACAGAGAGTGTCAAAGAGACTCAGATTCTTCACAGGTAAGTTAATAATTCATGTCTTGTGTTGGATTTATTGAACAAGGCCAGGAATTCTTGAAGGTTAAAGCTGAGAAGTTAAAAGTTGCTTCCAGTGATAGTCATTTATTAGTTGATTTCATTGTTTTTTTTTATTTATTAATTTTTTTAATTTAATTTGTTTGACTAGCTGTTGTGGCATAGCGGTTATCGCCCTCAATACAAGATTTGATCTGCAAGACTGCAAGTTCAAGCTCGAGAGGCATTGGTCTAGAATTAGGGGAGGTACTGGGAAGTGACTGCCAAATAACATAAAAGGTAAACGGTATGGGAGGCCGTTTGAGGCGAAACCCTTTGAAAACTTGTGACACACACTGAAACACTTGCGATACACACTGAAACACTTGCGATACACACTGAAACACTTGCGATACTCACTGAAACACTTGCGATACTCACTGAAACACTTGCGATACACACTGAAACACTTGCGATACACACTGAAACACTTGTGCGTATAAGTGAAACACTATATATCTGTGCAAATATATAAAAACTTGTTATATAAAATATTAAATATATAAGAAACATTCTCGCGTGTGAGAGAGCATTAACATTTTCAGTGTGTCCGGAAGTCGTTTCATTGCAACCGGAAGTTATACTACTTCTTCTTCTTCGCTATTATGGCGGGTAGCACCAAAGTTAGGTGCATTATCGCCACCTACTTTATTGGAGTGTGAGTTTACCCTTTCAAAACATGAGAAAAAAAAGTAATAATAATATATAAAAAATATATATATATATCAGAAATCAGAATTGGCAATAACACACGAGTGATCACATACGAAAAAGCCTAGTGTAAAGAATAACAACAAATACCTAATTTTTTAAACAAGTTTGGAAGGAGCCATATACGTGGAGAATATTTGAGCTATAACTTCCTGTTGCAATGAAACGACTTCCGGACACACTGAAAATGTTAATGCTCTCTCACACGTGAGAATGTTTCTTATATATTTAATATTTTATATAACAAGTTTTTATATATTTGCACAGATATATAGTGTTTCACTTATACGCACAAGTGTTTCAGTGTGTATCGCAAGTGTTTCAGTGAGTATCGCAAGTGTTTCAGTGTGTATCGCAAGTGTTTCAGTGAGTATTGCAAGTGTTTCAGTGTGTATCGCAAGTGTTTCAGTGTGTATCGAAAGTGTTTCAGTGAGTAACGCAAGTGTTTCAGTGTGTATCACAAGTTTTCAAAGGGTTTCGCCTCAAACGGCCTCCCATATAAACGTGGCTGTTGCTTTTTCTTTGAAATTCCTCATGTTCCATTGAACAAAAATAGCCTTTTTTTTTTTACATGATACTTTCTAGATAAAGTACCTTATCATACTGTACATAAACCATAAATGTAAACATCAGGATAGTCATTTATAACTCGGGTTTCTTCTAATCTATACACTGCTTATTTGATAAAATGATTTATTTTTATTTTTTAATTGCCTTTATTTTGTTATTGTACCGGTCTTTTTTACATTCTTTAATTTGTTTTATTTAGTAATATTTATTTTTAAATAATTTTTTTTATTTTTTTTATTTTACTCACATAATAAAAAAAATTAGGGTATAAGGATGGATTGGACTGTGCCCAGCATCCAAAAGACAATTTTATTACTAACCTTTTTTTAAAAAAAAATAAAATCGGCATTCAAAATATAGATGTATTCAGTGCTTTATCTTATTGTATCTTGTCAATTAGTCATAATAAGTGCATAATACTTTTTATTTTAAATGTTGATTTCATCATGTCTAATCATGAAATATACGAACAATGTTCCTCCAACATTAAGATTAACAAGGCCAAACATTGATCTAGTAAATAATAGTTTAATAATAGTCCACCTAAATATTTTGCCCTAAACCTTCTAACAAACCTTAATAAATTATGACACAACAAAAAAAAATATAAAGTGTTTTATTATTTTTTTCTTTGGTATTATTTGTGGTTGCCTTAAAAGTTCCAGGTAGTTAACATATGACAACTTTGATGTATTTGACTCATATTCAAATGTTGTGGCTGGAGAGGAATGTGTATAAGTCAGCTCATTACTAGTCTCACGTAGCCAGCCCTTCAGTCTGACGGCTGAACGTGGTCATGGTCGTGACGTCTGAATAGCTCATTACAACCATGGGCCCTGTCCCAAATGGAATACACTTCATGTGCTTGCGGTCTTGCGAAGTTACAATGGCTGCAGCGTGCGCGTGTCCGTTAAGTCCACGAGACCGTAGGTGTCACATTTGTCATTTTAGCGTTCAGAAGAGTGCTCGCGAGGGCCCCTTTTTTGACCATAATAATGCGCCCTCGATCCGGACTCTGATCTCTCCAGTGAAGCATGAGATAAGGTTTTTCGTTGGTCACTAGATGGAAGCAGTGAGTTTTTGAGGAGGTCACAGTGCCTGCATACAATATGTGCAAAGAAAACAGTAATAGCGTGCTCCCCCTTTTTTTTGGCAATCATACCAGCTATAATTGTACTACTTTTGTATTTCATCTGTCTGTATGTCGGTCTGTCTATCTGTCTATATACATTAAATAATTCAAGAAATAATTCGAGAATATTATTGAGTTGATTAGAATGTATTTTATAAATAAAATTATAAATAATTATAAGTATTAATATAAAATATATTATAATAAAGTATTATTACTATTTATGTATAATCGTTTATATATTATTTATGCAACATAAAAGTATAATACTGATTTTATAACGAGTAACGTTAGTGGTAAATAACCACATTATTTTTTGAACAGTCCATCAAGTTTTTCCGCATACACTCATCCTTAAGAATATTTTTTTATTCTATTGTTTCATGCAAACGGCGCACAGCACACATTGCATGCCTTGCACTGATGGAAGTGTGATTTAAGGGGCATAGAGAGCTTGCTGGGAGCGCGAGCGTAGTTAGCGGCGTGCGGCATGTCATCATACGCAAGGGGCGTGACGGAGGCGTGTCATAACATATCAGCGCCACTGTTTCATGTGTCGATCGAGCCCTGTTGACAAGAACTGCGCTCACTCTGTGCTTCACAGGTGTAGACCTAAACAAATCATAAAAAGCTAAAGGTATAGTTGCCTCCAGCAGCATATGCGCTGTCAGGGCTAACATCGGCAGAGTTTATTGTGACTAACGGAGAGAGGATACATCGCTCCTCTGGGAAGACGTCGAGAAGTCGGCCACAGGTAGCTCTTGCGGCTCTGAATATCAAAATACAGGTCATGCGGGTGTCTTCGGAGGGGCAGAGAGCTGTGATACAGTGCTGTTACTGCTAGTGACCCCGGTGGACTGATCCCGGCAAGCTGAGCACGAAGGACGGAATAAGTATGTCCCGAAGAAAGCAGAGCAAACCCCGGCAGATCAAACGTAAGCGTTTAAAGTTTAACTAGTACCGGTGCTGCTGTTGTAAATGGTGACTCGTTGTTAAAAAAAAGTGTGTGCTATTATTCATTTGACTGGATTGCGTGTGTTTTTTTTTTTTTTGTGAGCGCAGCGTTGTCGTGCGTTTAAACAGTTTCGTGGAAACTGACAAGATCTTTCTATTAACACGAGACAAATGGCACGCTCTAGATGTATGAGCGGTCTGTTCAAACATTCATTGTGTTTTAATGGTATTAAGACCGCAGAAAATTAGAAATGGAAACATTTATTTACAACTGCCACCATAGTAACCAACTGCTTTTAGGACGCGATGCTCATTTTGTGAAAGAGCGCGGCACGTCAACGCCGCTGAACAAACTCACGCTTCATTTTTCAAACGCAGCGGCGATAACTGTGTGTAATAAACGCGTTTTTATTTGACTTTTTAATTCTTAAAAGTGCTTTCGTCTGCTCCAACTGAAATGTAACAGTGGCTTCCTGTTTAATACTGTTGTGGAAACGTCACTGTTCTCTGAAAAAGACGATGTGAGTTCAGATAAACAGCGATCCGATCCCAGTCGAGATAAGGATTAAAATTGGATCTTTTATTTGTTTTCTGTCTGTGGCTGCACCGAGGCTGCTGTTGCATTTTCCTCCGGCTTTTCAGTTCTCTTTCCAGAGATGAGACGTCAGATAGTGCGCCCAGCTGATCCCTCCACATGATAGTGGATTACAATTGGAATCTTTTTTTCATCCATCCATTTTAACCCTTTAGTCGGTCTCAAAATGACATTTTTACGATTGTATTCAAGATAGTACGTTCTGTCATTATTTGCATGCGGAAGACTTTTGACTGACTTCTGCGGGACACAAAAGGAGACATTTTGAAGAATGTCTTGGTTTCTGTTTTCCATTTAATGAGAAAGAATGGTGACCAAAGATCTAAACCCTTGAAAATGATGCAATATAATCATAAAAGTGATTAGCGCTATATCAAGCAAAAGGAGAAACTATATCTTGTCACTCTCCTGAGAAAAGTAGCAATGTTTAATTCGTCTGATATAATTCACAAAACCAATCAGAAATATTTGTTCATAACACAAAATTATTTGGTTCTTGAGTTCAACTGAACTGGTCGCAGCCGTTAACAGCTCACTGGAGTGAAAGATTATTAGTGAATAACTATCATGTGACTTGGAATATAGTGTGCTAGTGTTATCAGCCACTTTTATTATACTATTGAGATGACATACCATATTTTCTGAGACTTGACATCTTCGTTCTTCATTAATTGTGATTGGCAAAAAGCAAGCGGGAGATTATTTTGACTTCCAGCAATGAAAGAAAGTCATACAGGTTTGGAACAAAGTGAAGGTGATGCAAATCCATTTTTGATTAAAGTGACCCTCAGCATTTTGTGGTCGATTAAATTCCTAAAGTAAAAATCAAATTCACTGACCACTGCCTCTCACTCTCTTTCTGTGAAAAGAACCAACAGCGCTGAAAAGTCGTTTTGCTCTGGTGCCCGGGCGCTGTTTCAGTTCTTCATCCAGAAGAGATGCTTTCAGGCGATAAGCACAGTAGCAATATCTTGGAGGTTGAGTTTGAAAGGGCTGCTCAAAAAAAATAAATATTAATGCGATTCAAAGGCAGAAAGCCACTCTTGAATAGGAAAGAAAAATGGTCTGATAAGGCAACATTAGCATAAACCACTGAGTGTAAACGGACAGTATCAAGGTTTGTTTAAGTGACTGGAGAGTTATACGAGCACGTTGACCAGTAATACCCATGACCTGCTGACCCATGAAGGCGTCCTCTTAATTGAGATGTCTTATCTGATATAAAGCTATCTCTGGTTGGTTTCTGCAGAGCTCATTTTCTTACCTAGAGGCAGCTGCAAACAGTAGAACCAGCTTTACTACTTAAGGCCAGTCATAGCTGATGTTTTGAAAGATTCAGCATAAACATTTCTTATCTTTCCTGAAACGTTGAACCCTGTGAAGATTTCATATCTGGTGACTTTTGAAGTACACATCGCCATCTCCACGAATCCCCCATTGATGTCCCATTAGGAGTGATGAAGATGGAAAAGTATCACAGATTTGGCGCCAGATCACCCTAAAGGTGAGTCCTCCCCATTACCAAACCTGGGAGCTCATATGGACGTCACATCGCCCCTTTTATCTCACCTTTTTGCGTATGTAAACATGAAGACGACTGTGTCTAATAAGATTGTATTGTTTTGTTACACTCTTACTGGAAGGATAACAATCCCGGCCCCTCTAAAAGAGGTATCCAGTGTCATGGAAGAATGTGTTGAGAGGAAATATTTTTGTTTGTCTTTTGTGCGTCACTCTCCCAATGGTGAAGATCGTGCTGATAGATTATCCACCACTCCCTGATGGCGAGATTAGCTCACGGCCTTAGCGGGGCCACATCCCAGGGCTTATATTTTGGCAGTTGAGATGGGAGACAAGATAGGCAAGGCGGCGATCTTGGTGGAGATAGTCCCAACGTCGAGGTGGGTGGGGGAGATTGGGATTATAATTACATTTGGCTGAAGCGTTCTCATCTTTCTCATGTTTGTGTTGTTGTTGTTTGGGACTGGCTTGGTGTATCTCTAGATAAGTTAAAAAAAGAGAGGGAGAAAAGCAGATAAGGGGAGAGTAAGATGGCAGGGCTGATAAGGGCTGGGGGAGAGAGAGGCAGGAATACAGAAATGGTAGATGGATGTATGCTGCGTTTTAAAAGCAGCTGCCTCAGTGAGATCGCAGGGGCTGATAAGCGAGCCGTTGAGATGATTGGGGAGATAACAGAAAGGAGATTCTCACAGATAGCAGCCGAGTGACATCATTCAAACGGCTTGGAGGTCGGTGTGAATTATTCATGAGCTCCCAGAATTTGGCGTCAGCGGCCAGAGGATGTTAGAGAAGCTAGACAATGCACTTGTTTGAGTTACCACCTCCTGTACCTTGGGCTTGCACTTTTGAAAGTGTGGACAACTGATGGGATCTCTTCCTGTTTTTGTTGAAAGTGCTCTCAGAGCTTTTGCTGGTGTTAGGTTCAGCGTCTCTGGGTCATTTGACCCTGAGGTATAGTTTAATACTTAATATTGAAAAAATGAGAGATCACAGACTTTCGCACACACATTTTCACACATACGCAAACACGCCAATTTTGCTTGTGTGTTTTCCTTCTTTGTTCTGCTTTTAGCTCGATGTGAACTTTTGATAAAGCCTGGGGCCTGATCTCTGGTATAGATAGAGATCGCCAAGTGTGATAAAAGTTGTTATCAGCGCAGAGCAGGCAGGAGCTGAGGCTCTGCTGCAATAACAAAGCTACACGTAAGAACAGCAGGGCCCTGGACCCTGGCAATCAGTTCCAGTCCTAATGTGATTAATGTTGTTGTATAATTAGATGATAGGTGTGAATGCATTTTTTTCTCCCCCCTTAGTTACTCCCCCATCCTCTTGGTTCCCACCCTTGTGTTTTTCTCCTAACAACCATTGTTGTTGATTAATTTAATTAAAACTAATTCCACATATTACTCACTGTAGATCTTGTTAGATAGCATTGAGATGCAAGGGTTTTTTTTGTTCGTCGATGCTAATCTGCAGGGTGCATTTTGGTGAAAAACAGCGAAAAAAAAAAAAAAAAAAGTATTCAGCTCTACGCCTTGCGAAAGGAAACAAGAATGTGGCGTCAGCAGTATGGCTGAAACGTTGATTTGCAGTAAGATATTAGATACTGAGTGATAGTGGGTGCAATGAACACTGTGAGAAAGTTATAAAGTCTTTATAATGTGTTGCAAAGCCAAGGACGGCTTTCATGATTTTGATAAAAAATTATTATCAATGATTTCTGGTATCTGACAATCTTTAAAGCAGGTGGTTCAGATCTTCAAAGTCCTGCTTTTAATGATTGTTACTAATAATGCATCTTGCGTTTGAACTGCATGTGCCTGTAGATACTAAGATTGTGGTAAAATTAAGACAAAACCAATTATTTATATTTACACGACCATTTAAAACACTGGGAACTGTAAGATTTTTTTATGTTTTTGAAAGAAGTATTTTATGCTCGCCAAGGCAGTTACGATGTATTCCTGTGATATAAGCAGATTTTTCACCAGTCATTACTCCAGTTACTCCAGAAATCATTCTAATATGCTGATTTGGTGCTCATGAAACATTTATTATTATCAATGCAGTTGTGCTGCTTAACATTTTTGTAAAAACACTGATGTTATTTCAGGATTCTGTGACGAATTAACCTCATAAATGCTATTTGTGATGTTCAACACTGATGTTTCTAGTGAGCCCCCCCCAAAAATAAGTATCTTGCTAAAACCCAAATCGTTAGCCATTACTTTTGTTCTGAAATAGTTTCTTTGTTCCAAATAACCGGTGATGTACTGGTTGATCCAGCCGATGAGCTCTCCTGATTGGGTGAGCGAGTTTGATCTGTATGGACTGAAAATAATGTCAAAAAGTTTAACTGAATTTACCGTTTAGGAAGTGTCTGTTCGTTGCTACAGTGAAAGTAAAAGCTTTTAGGTGTTTTGATGAATTATTGCTCTTTCCTAATGTTTACGCAAGGGGAAGTCGAGTGAGTTATGACAACTGAACCCTCACTGACCCATTAGCACTCCTAAATCTTCACTTCTTCCTTTGTAATATAGAGTCATAAAAAGCTTGAGCTAAAAACTAGCTAAATAAAGCAGAAAGTTAAATGTCCCAGTGGGTGTCTTTAAACTGACATACATGCAGATTTAGTCTTTTATGCAATATAATATTTGCAAAAGAATCTAATCAACCACATTTTTTGTTTTGTCTGTTTAGGATATTTTATGTAAATATTTGTAAATGTTTACCAAAATGTTTACCACCAAATGCAGACATGGCATAAAGTCTTAAATGCATCTGCAGTTGCATGTGATTGTGAAGCGGTGGATGAGAATAAAATATTAATGTGTTATTAAGGATCCCCTGGCCTCTGGCCCCAATGCAATTAAAAACAAGATGGGAACAGGGCAGTAATCTTTTAATACACTGTTATCACATTGCATCTTATGGAGAGGACTTATTTTTATGTGCCGTTTTGATAGAAACGGCGGAGGTGAGATTTGCCATCGCAGGAGGGAGATTTTATTTTTTTTCTCTAGAAGGCTGGTGTAATAGAGTTTTCTGTGCTTTTTGGTTGGAGTTAATGAGTTGCGTCTTAAGGAGAATGGAGATATGATAATTTGTCCGATGTGGAGGAGCCATATTTGATGTGGATCACGGCTAACAGGGTTGATTAGATTGGCTGATTTCCACGCTGAGGTTTGATGTCATGTTCTTTATTTGATGTGCTTAATTGGCATGGTTGGGGGTGTGGACCGTCAATTTGATGTTGTGTTAAGGACATAAAGTTCAAGAGTGACACTATACTGTTCCCTCCTTTAAAAGGATAAGTACAGATATCTCAATGGGGCTTTATGCAAACAGTTCAGCTGGGTGTATTTGTCTGAACCATAAGGCCATAGATTAAATTTGTAGGTCACATCCCAATGGCATTCAGGTGAGTTTCTGTCCCAGAGTATAAAATATAACACTCTGGGATAGTAACAGTCCTCACTGACTTGCTTGTTATGGCTGCCAAGAGTTAAATGTAATCAAATGCACAAGGTCAGGTTTTTACTAATTATTTAATGTTTTATACTCACAATAGTGACACTACAGACTCCAAAATGATCCGGACAAGTGGATTATTGAGTTGGAATGGGTGGCAGGTCAAAGAATACAAAAACTGACTAGAGGTTAACTGGCTTTAGATTTTCTTCCTGTCATTTATTTTTTCATCTAGCTTTTTGAACACTATAATGTGTACATTGTGAATGACTGAGATCACTTGAACTGAAACCTGTGGTTTGGCAACTTACTGAGTAAATATGTAGTTTTGCAAATTTTCCATTTTTAATTTTCAACTTTCCTAGAAGAGTTTAGCTTGCTGATAGACATTTTGTGAGTTATATAAATATAAATCAAATGTATATACTGGCTACATTTTTTTTTTAAATGTCTTATTATATAAAAATGTAATTATAATTGTTATCTAAAATGCAATATTTATTTGTGTGTGTGTGTGTGTGTGATTTTGGAAAGAAGTTTCTCATGCTCACAAGGCTGCATATTGTGAAATTTTTACAATAAAATTTGAAATGCATTATTTATTTATCCCTGAAATGCATCTTATCATTTACCTGCTTCTTTCTCAGAATGGTCGATTATATTTCGACTATGGTCAATAATCGTTTGAGTGGTCAGTTTTGAAGATTTATAGTTTTGCACATCTCTACTATAAACTACCACTGGCCTGTTTTTTTTTTCAATTTGAAAGATGCTGCCTTGAGTATCCCTATTGCTCACGGTGTGGAAAACTCATGCTTGGGTGTTATTATATGCCAGGCAGGAGACTCTTGTGGGAAGGGAACACCGGGCATGTTTCATAAGGAGAGGTGGAAAGAGAAGAGATAAGCACAGAAGGGCAGCTGGGACAAAGGCCCTAGAAAGAGGAGAGGTTAGACCGCCTCCAGGGAGCCACCCCTGAACAGAGGTGGTCTAGACCAGAGTGGATCTTTTTTCTGCTCTCACACACTCCACTTGGCTAGCTCTAGAAAGAGAAGGAAGACCGGCAGAGATCAGCCTCAGACCTCTTCCAGCTTCTGTTTGAGAAGTGTAGGCTATGTGTATGTGAGGTGTGAATCAGATCAGTTTTGTTGAGCGTAAGCCACAGGAAATGTTGCAAAAGTTCTAACATTCATACATTTCAGACATAACAATTTCATAGCCGAACTGCCAATAGTCCATGTTAACTTAGCACATTTATAAAGTGTTTTAGCCTTTTGTGTC